>NC_044054.1:0-182500 GCF_902167405.1 Gadus morhua
ACCCAAAAGTTAGTGGGAAATAACACCTTAAGTGTTTTTCTACTGTGTTTGGTTCCAACGTGAGGCACTTTTGAATATTATTGGCGGCCATTTTGGATTTGACCTCTACCGGGCCTCAGAGGTCAAATCTGACTTCCCTCCAAATCTGAAAATGAACCTCATGGTATAACCTAACTATGGTAGAAGTTTCATGTTTCTTTCAAAAAGTGCACAATTTTCATGGTTATCCGCTGTACTAATAAAACTGGAGACAAACATGTACTCTCAAACTACAGACCGATTTCATTGCTTCCCCAGTTCTCCAAAATACTGGAAAAAATATTCTATACAAGAATTAATGAATTCATTACCAAACATAACATACTGTATGAACAACAATATGGTTTTAGAGCAAAGAGAACTACTTCATTTGCAATCATAGAATTTGTAGACAAAATCACTAAGGCAATAGAAAATAAAGAATATGCAGCGGGGGTATTTCTGGATTTAAAAAAAGCATTCGACACTGTTGATCATGAGCTGTTAATAAAAAAACTACAAAGATATGGCATTAGAGGCATTGCACTGGCATGGTTATCCAGCTACCTACAGAACAGGAAACAATATGTCGAAATTCAAAATCATAAATCACAATTGCAACAGGTTAAATGTGGGGTGCCCCAGGGCTCAGTTTTGGGCCATTATTATTCAATCTTTACATCAATAATATATGTGAAGTATCAAAAACTGTCAACACTTTTCTTTTTGCTGATGACACAAATTTACTCTGCTGTGGAGATAACTTGGAAAAACTTCTGGATACTGTGGAAAAGGAATTGAACAGTATGAAGATCTGGTTTGATGAAAATAAACTCACATTGAATCTAAGTAAAACTAAATGTATAATTTTTGGGAATAGACCAACCAACACAGAAAAGAAACTCATGATAAATGGCATAGAACTAGAAAGAGTATCTGAAATAAAGTTTCTGGGAGTATTAATTGACAACAAATTAAGTTGGAAACCACACATTAATTATATTAAAGCTAAAATATCTAAATCAATAGCAATACTCAATAAAACCAAATACCTACTGAATAAAACCTCCCTGTATACATTGTACTGCTCCTTCATACTTCCTTACATGACCTACTGTGTGGAGATATGGGGGAACACATACAAAACAAATATACACCCGATCTTCATCCTTCAAAAAAGAGCTATACGAATTATACATAAAACCGCTTACAGAGAACCAACAAATCCATTATTTGTTCAACTAAAAACACTTACATTTCTAGATTTGATTGACTACAAAACTATTCAAATAATGTTCAAAGCAAATAATCATCAATTGCCTCATGGCATCCAGGAGTTGTTCCAACTGAGAGAGAGCAAATACAATTTAAGAGGAACATGTATATTCAACAAACCATCTATAAGAACCAATACAAAACTGCACTGTATAACGACAAAGGCTGTAAGTCTGTGGAACAACTGCAATGATGAGCTGAAAAAATGTACAACTATATCAAAATTTCAAAAACTCTTCAGAAGAAAAACATTGAATTGTTATGAGCTGGAGCAGTGAATTTCTGTTATGCTGTTTTCAATTTGATGGTTTTCGTTCATCTGTTCCATTATTTTATTTTGATATTGTCTTGTCGAAAAGTTTTGATTTGTTTAACCCACGAGCTAAACATAATAGACACTTACTGATTCATATTGAAGATTTATTTTTTGGAAAACAATTATAAAAAATAAGAGGGGGTAGGACCAGAAAAGTTTTTTTTTAACTTCTTCCTATCCCTTTTGAACATGAACTATGTTATTTGAGCTATGTAATTGTTGCTTAGGATCCTGAGGATCCCATTTGTTTGTTTTTAATTTATTTCTTTCGTTTTTTACTGCTCAATTGTTTTTGTTTGTATTATTTTATTGATTTATTTTAACCATGTACAATAAAAGACTTAAATTAAAAATCGAACACACAAATTGCATAACCCTCACATAGCCACTAGGAAGCGGGATCAAACACCATTAAACAGGCGAGGAGGGAGGAACCATTACGTCACGTTGGCCACGCCCACTTGACCCTATAAAAGTCGACAGAGAGATTGGAGGGCAGAACACATAGCCAGACCCGCAGAGAGCCTGCATCTCTACTATATTTCTCTCACACACGTTAGATACTATTTCCTCCCTTCGACTTCATAGTTATCATACCAAATTGACCAACGAAGGCAAAGGACAAATCTGGGGCAAGTTTTTCTTGCTTTATTTAAAACGAAACAATATTAAATTACCTGATGCTATGCTATGTATGAGGTGCAGGTTATTTTGTAATTGTTTTAACATTTCCTGGGGTTATGCAGTGTATGGAACTATTTTCTTTAGACTTTATCCCTACCACTTATCTAAATCTAAATCCTAACCCTTAGCCTTATTCCCTAACCTTAACCCGAGTGGCTATCCCTACCACTTATCTAAATCCTTACCTTAAAGGCCCACTATGCAACTTCGGGAATTTCTTCGCTGTTTTCTTTGTTTTGGCACGCACATTTCTCTACACAGCGCCCCCTTCAGCTTCGTAGTAGATATTTTACAAAACTGTCGTAACAACTCGTTGACGACCCTTCCCCATGCACTTCTACGCGAGCCATGTGCATTTGTTTTCAAAGAAGCCGGCGAATGCGTGGAGCCATGTCCGAAGTAGATGTTCATAAAGTGTAGGCAAGGTTATGCATTTTTAAAATTGTGTATTTGTATTGCAATAAACATAAAGCCATCCTTTTTTATAGTTGACGGGGAGAATTTATATCCTAGATTATAATTGTTTTATCTTATGTTGAACAGAACAATCAGTGTGAGAGTGTTGGCCAACATAATAATCTAAATAAACAAGAACCTGGATTCGGGGATTCAGTCTGTATCTGGGGGACGAGACAGACGAACAGCAATGGAAACAAAGGTGTTTATATGGTTGCAACCAACAAGCAAGCTAGAAACATACAGGGCTCACAACAAAACGGTCGAGAAAACCATTTTTACAGGGCTCACAACAAAATGGTTGAGCAAACACATTTGTACAGAGACTATCAACATCAAGTATACCACGAGGACAAAGTTCACCCAAGGGTACTTTCAATTTCAAAAGCAACACGGCCAAATCGGAGTCTGATTTGCAGTCTTCTTTTTCTTTCAGTTCACGCTATTCCTGAAAAGCTTGCCCAACGTTTACTCGTGTCTGGCCTCTCTGTCGGTCAGTCTCCCTTTTCTCTTCTGTTCCTCCGACATTGGGTTTCTCTGTCTCTTTTTAGTCGGCTGATCTATGATGAATGTAACAATCCCTTAGTTACTTGTGTTTATATCGAGCCGGTTCCGTGTTTGGGGGTCTGTGCCGTAAAGCAATTCGTTACTTCGCGAGACCCGAGACTCCCGCGAGAGTGGGCGGCGGGTCGCCGGCAGAATCATATTCCTTTTCTCCGCCAAGATGCGCAAGGGGGAGTCGAAACAACGAACAATCGAACAAAATGTATACTGGAACCATCGCAATGACTCCTAGCCTGTTATATTAAGGTAAATCAGGCCAAAAAAGTTGCATAGTTCCCCTTTCACTCGTGTCTGATCTATTTTCTGGTCCATTCTTCTTTTGTTCCACCAACAGTCGCCTCTTGGGTCCCTTATCAGTCGATTGATCCATGATGAATGCAACAATTGCCTCGCAACTGGCTGTTTATATCTAGCCGGTGCCATGTTTGGGTGTGTGTCTGTGCCGTAAAGCATTTTCGAAACTACAATCTGACTACATTTTCGAGGATACTTCCGCTGCGTCACATCCGGAATGTCCCTGTCCGAGCAGATCAAGTTGCATATGCGCTTTTTCACTGTAGAGGCGACATGGGAAAATGACACACCCACCAATCGACCCAGAAATCGATGCAGAACCATCAGCATAACTCTCAACCTGCATACTTAATGTAATTTTGGCTAAAAAAGTTGCATAATGGGCCTTTAACCTTTAGCCTTATTCCCTAACCTTAACCCGAGTGGCTATCCCCACCACTTATCTAAATCCTAACCTTAACCTTTAGCCTTATACCCTAACCTTAACCCAAGTGGCTATCCCTACCACTTATCTAAATCCTAACCTTAACCTTTAGCCTTATTCCCTAACCTTAACCCGAGTGGCTATCCCTACCACTTATCTAAATCCTAACCTTAACCTTTAGCCTTATTCCCTAACCTTAACCCGAGTGGCTATCCCGACCCCTAACCTTAATCTTTAGCCTTATGAGGCACCAAATGTGGAGCACTAACGAGAAAATCTTTCCCATCTTAACACCAAACGGACAAGGAGAAATCTATCCTATCCTAAAACCAACCGAGGAGCACTAAGGAAAAATCTATCCCATTTTAACACCAACCGAACGAGGAGAAATCTATCCTATCTTAAAACCAACCGAGGAGCACTAACGAAAAATCTATCCCATCTTAACACCAAACGGACAAGGAGAAATCTATCCTATCCTAAAACCAACCGAGGAGCACTAAGGAAAAATCTATCCCATTTTAACACCAACCGAACGAGGAGAAATCTATCCTATCTTAAAACCAACCGAGGAGCACTAACGAAAAATCTATCCCATCTTAACACCAAAAAACAAAGAACAGTAAACAACAAAACGGTAATAATGACAATTACTTAAACAACTATACAGCTAAACCAACCATAGAAACCCTATAAAAGGAAATAGTTCTTGATGGGTTGTGGGACATTCCCGAGAGTTGATTGACCTCGGGGGGGCCACCCTCGGGTGAGAGTGTCTTGTGATAACGGCCGAAACACTCTATGATCCCGGGGACCACAACTGATGACATGTCCTGCAGTTCTTGAAGAGATTTTTCAAAATAATATAAACCAAACTTTAAAAGAAAAAGTAAAATCTTTTGCACAAAAACATTGAATAAAACCAAAAACAAATGCCAACATTAAAGAACCAAACTACAATATGAATAACGTACCAACCTGAAAAAAATCCAAACTGGAAACGAAAACTACTTCATTCGAAAGAATGGGTCAAAGTACACGAGGACATTAAGACCAAGAATAACATGCGCCGGCCAGTGCCTTGCCTTGGACCTCTATCCTAACTGCGAAGTCGTCGGATGACGTGGGGAGATCCATGAGATATTTTAATTTACCTAACCCTAACCTATCGGGTGCCGGAGGAGTACATCTCTCGTGAGCTGTTCGACACTGTGCAGTGTCCAAGCCAGAACTACAAAACAAACTCATCACTGTCACACCAACTTACTACGTGCAAGGTTCACAGTGGGCAGCCGCAGCCATTAGCAGCACATTCTCATCCTCACATCTTTGATGTGAAATCTCCGGATGGTGCAATCTGTCCCACTGAGTCAGTAGAATGGGTCTCATTTTGTAACGTGTATATTGACACTGTAAAGCTCTGGGTCTGGCGTTATTTTTTCACTCCCTCTGCGGGTGAGGTCTAAGTTATAGGGGATTATCACGCTGATACGTAGTACTTCCGCATTCGGTGTTCATTGTGCACTGTGACATCCGGTGAACCACTCATCACTCTGGCGAACTGATGATGGAGGACCGGCAGTTCACTTTCACGACATCCCTGGTAAATGTACCCAAAGTCACGTTTTCTGAAGTTCACAGACTTACCGAACAACACTCCATAACAGCCCGCTCCAAACTGGACAAGGGATTGTTTATTTTTCGAGAAATATAACGACTACTAATGCGAGTGTCTGCTAGCTAGCTTACGCTAGGTAGGTTGGCTTATGCTAACGTCGGTTTGGCGTCAGCTCAGTCTGGAGGGATGAAAGGATAAGAGATGAAAAATAAGGTAGACTGGTACTTCTTTGGTACATATATGAATGTGTATCTTCAGCAGAAAGTGAAATGAATGTGAAATTAACTGAATGAATAAAGGAACTGAAAGAATAAAAGGATTTAATTCATTCTCTTTTTCTGAGTACATCATTTACTGCATTATATATTAACCTTAATTTGAATACTTTCAGGATGGACTGACTGGACTTTAAAATTGATTATAGATGAAAGACTTCTCATTCAATTACATTACATGTCATTCAATATATACAATGTTTTCAGTGTACAAAATTACAGCTCCGGAAAAAATGAAGGGACCACTCCAAATGTTCAGTGCCTCTCGTTTTAATATTTATATATTATATTTAACATTTATAGGTACATGTTTGAGTAGAAACACTTCAACAGGGATGTAGCCTTTTAAATCAAGTGGTCCCTGGAAGTTGGTCATCACACAGCAGACGGTCCACAGCTGATTGACTGTCGCAGACAAGGTGAAAGGACAGTGCGTTCCCAGATGCGGTATTCCTTGACTCTGCCTATTGCTCTTTCTACGAGGATTCGAAGTCGAGCGATTGCTTGTGTTTTCAGAGCATCCTCTTCAGTGAACTGCGCAGTGGTTAGAGATAAATTAATTAGTAATATTATTGTGAGTGCTTCAGTCCATCTTAAACATTTGTCTGCATATCTTAATGGTCACATTTGGGTCAAAGTTTTAATTTGAAATGTTCATTCCTTTCATGCCTACCTGTCATCTTGAAGGGTGGTATAATCAGCGTTGCCCCACGATCAGCTAGTGGCTTCTCTATGGTGAAACCCTTGTCTGCCATGCAGCCATCTCCTGGCTCCAGTAAATCCAGCAGTCCACTTCGTTCAGTCAGCTCTGGGTCGGAGATGGAGCCGGTAAAGAGACTTGACACAAAAGTCACAGCACTACAAGGGGCAATCCCAATCAAGGCCTTAAAGGTTGTTGTGTTCTTGTAAGATGATGTTCGGGTTATCATCGACTGCACCTCGGTGCAGTTGATGATTACCCGAACATCTGGACTGTACTGCACAAATTATCTTGGCATGATGTTCTTGACTTGCAGTTTACTCATCCAGATGGGGAGGGAGCCAAGGAGCAGGTAACGGTAGTTGGCCCACGGTATAACAACATGGGAGACAGTGGACACACTGACCTGAAACATGTCAGCCAGCACCTTCTCTTGCAGGCCTGCAGCAACCCGGCAGCAGAAGAGAAAAAACTCAACCAGTTGCAGTCTACACGTTGGACTGGGAGAAATGGGTTCAAATGTTTGTTTCTTTTCTGAGCTTTCGACCAATAAACCAACATGGAGGCAGATGGTTGAATAACCTCCCAGAAGTCACAAAAAACATCTCTTGACGTGAATCTGGTGTAAAAAAGGATGTCCGCGTCTGAGACACAGAATCTGTGAAAATGCACTTTCAGCTGTGACAGCTCTCATCAGCGCCTTGACTGTTTCTTCCAATTGCTGTATGTTTACAGCAGCAGCATCCAGTGCACCTGTATGCGATGAAATTAAAACATCTAACCCAGATTTTGGCTGTGACTTGCATATTGGAAGCAGTTTGGACCTCTAAAGAAATTGCTTTTTGTAGCTCAATATTGCTTTTAAATTTTGCTTTTTATAGCTCAATATTCACCTTTACAATTAATTAAGTAAGATATAAAATGCAACATTTGTACTTGTGATGAAGCTTTTCACATTGTGGTTTGGTCAAATGCTGGGACATTAATAAGACTAAACATGTTGTGCCTGAGTTCTGAAAAGTTGACCTACCTCCTCGGTATAACCTACTTATAGCCCATTCTGTGATTAAACCATAGGTAGTACATCCTGTCAGGTAGGTGGTTTAAGAACAGTATGGGGTAATAGTAAGCCAATATTTCAGAACACTAACAAACACTGACAAACCTGGTTTAGGAGCAGAACCGAAATCATGTTCTGTCATCACCACCGAAGCTGAGATCTCCTCCATCGGCTCTTATTCACAGGGCAGCGGTTGCTCCAGAGGAAGGGATGGGTGAACGTCATGGCCTAAGCGAGTTGATGCTCTTTTATAAACAGACCCCCTTCTTGGCAGTCCCCAGTTGTTCCACTGGAAACGGGAGGGTAAAGACCCGATTTTCAGTCACTTGGTGTGACCCCGGTTGGTTGCTAGCTGTAGCGTTTGTAGTCTGATTCACTAAAGTGCCGGCTACAAACAAACATGCTACCTTGTTTTATTTTAAAGTTTGGCCCTTCATCCCGGCGAACCGCTTGAATCCACTTCTTCCTTAGACTCATTTCAGTCGGGAATCCATGAAAACTTAAGTAGGGTTGGTGTTGTTTGTTAGATGTACAAAGTGGAACAGAGAGCAGTGACATCTCGCCTTTGTTTCAGCCATGGTGGAAGTGCGCCGGAAGTGTTCATGCACAACGAAGACAAATCCCGCCACCGGAACCAGGAAGCGTGATAATCCCCTATTGTGTTATTTGAAATTACTTGAATATCTTATGGGAGTTTGGTTTGTTCTAGTTTTGAATCAGATTGGTGAATCAAGAGGAAGCATTGGGAGGCATTGGAGGAATAGGCAATTTGAATGGCAGGTATTCATTCCTTGGTGCCTCTTAACTGTTGGTTACGGGGGACGATGGTAACGACGACGATAGTCTTCAGCTCTAGGCTCCTGTATAAGAGGGGTGAATAGGCTATTCGAATGGCAGGTATTCATTCCTGCCATTCAAATATGGCAGGAATGAATACCTGCATGAATACCAATGTTGGTTACGGGGGACGATGGTAACAAATTTGATTCAGGGGTCTAGGGTGACTTTACTCAAAGTTTAATTGAATTGTCTGTTAAGAATGAGTACTTTGTCAAATGTAATTACAATTTGTAACCTCACTCTTCTTATTAAGTTGATGGAAAATAGTTTTATCAGTGCAATTTAAAGGTACATGTTTTCTGTGCATCCTTGTGTATTTTTATTTTATAGGCTGTTCCTTAATACAGTAGTTATTCTAGCTATGTGACGAGGCAGTTTTGTTCTTTCGACAGGTAAATCTCATTTTCCATGCTTTGTTAAGCAAGCCTTTTCCTGTTGGATTATGTTTCCCATCTTCTCTCAGAGCTCTGAATATCTATATGACTGCAAAACCTGTTATTACTGTTATTACAAGAAGGAAGCGGCCAAGAAGAGCCCCCAAGAAGGCACCCAAGCCTATGTTGTGTGCCCTATCTTTGCAGCCAATTACAAAAGATCATGACTGAAAAAAAAATCTGGATTTAGCAAAACAAAATGAACACTTTGACTGCAGGCAAACACAACGCAGATTCAGCCGGTCACACTTGGATCTATAAATGCCCGTAACACAAAGAAAGCCTTGTGTCCGTACCTAACCCTAACCCAGAGAACGAAGATCACGGCCGAACATCGCAATATGGACACCAACAAGGCCACTCCTGATTTGAAACCCAGTGCGCAACCACCAAGCCCTGAAGACTTGATGGAAGCCCGTCGAGTGGATGAAGAAGGGAGCAAGGTGCCTGCTCGGGAATCTATATATACTGTATGTTCAACGGTGAGTTTGTCAGTGTCACCCAGATTCAGCCAGAACTTACACTGCCCAATTTGGAATTTTTGTCAGAGTGTCACCATTGAACATATTTCGAGTTGGAAGTTGGAATTTGTCAGTCACCATTGAACATGTGTCGATTTGGAAGTTGGAAGTATGAACATGTGTGGATTTGGAAGTTGGAATTTGTCAGTGTCACCCAGATTCAGCCAGACCTTACACTGCCCAATTTGGAATTTTTGTCAGTGTCACCATTGAACATGTGTCGATTTGGAAGTTGGAAGATGGAATTTGTCAGTGTCACCATTGAACATATGTAGATTTGGAAGTTGGGATTTGGAAGTATCACCATTGAACATATGTCGATTTGGAAGTTGGAACCTTCCCAATTCCGACTTTCGACTTCCAAATCGAAGTCACAACATGTGATAGTCACAACATGTTGTACTTTTATCCCCAATAACACAGCTCCGGATGTGTTGGTGGCCAGGGCACTGGCACGATTACAATCCCTCAGGTTCGAATAGGCAGAGAACTCCGGCATTATGACCCTTTGACAGGATGGATGGAGAATATGTTTGGGAGGTGGAAAGGCATGATCCAGTCAGTGCCCGTCGCGGGAATAATGGCAGTAACCGTGTTAATTGTAGCCGGCTGCCGTTGTATTCCCTGCGCACGAGGGCTACTGCATCGGCTGATCACCACAGCAGTGGGCGCTACAGAAGCGCCAAGTGCCATTCAGGCTTACATGGGGATCAGATATGATCCGGTGAAAGTGGACGAGACATCACCTGAGGGGCCCGACCCTATCCAGCTGTAATATGTAGAATAGTCAACACCTATACTATTCTAGTAGAAGCGCCTGTATATAAGATAATCAATATCCCGGATTTATTTGAATAATTAATTATTGAACCACCAAGACGAGTTGTTTGTTATTATATAGTATTGTTTGGTTGCGAGTGCAACCCTTTATTTCTGTATCGCTGCATTGATAATGGTACTGTTGATCTTCTTTGAGACGGTTGTTTACAGGCCACCTGTTGCTGACACGACGACGATGGAGAACCTGTTTGGAAGCTCCCATGATGTAAAATAAACCTCTTTGTGAGCTGAGCCCTTGACAAGGAGGGACGAGTCTTGGGTTCATGAATTACAGGCCCGACGGCGACAGAAGAAACAATGGCTACGATAATAACAACGCCCAAAACCACCCACATGCAATACACGAAGATCACCTGAACCACCCATATCCATGCTAGCCTATGAATCATTTAGAATTTTTAAAATTGTATTATGACTACCAATTTTTACTTTACTTTTGCACATGTTGAAAATTGTATGACCTTGTAGCACATAACCAAAAGTGTTAGCTCAGGATTTCTATGGATACTTTTGTTTGAGTGCTGTTTGACCATATGATTGTATGATAACAAGATATATGTTCATTGTTGTATTGTTAAATAATGACCTGAATTTCCAATGAGACCCACAATGTGAATACCGTTTCAGTATTATCGGGAACGCGTAGTGGTTTTTTCTCTATTCGGTAGAGTTTCTCCCACACGGTTGATGGTGTTGATGATTTTTCTTACTTTGATTATGTTTTCGGTGTGGTAAATGGTGTTTTATGATTTAAAATATTATTGTATGGTCATCTGAGATGACCAAGGAGGGATTGTTACGTATTTTAAGAATCTAAGCTACCCACACATAGACCCAATGAAGCAGGACCAAACATATAAGCCGTAAATACTATACATAGCCACAAGGGGAGCAAGACCTTATTGGAGGCTGCTCCAGCCACAGATAGCAGCACCTTTATTTATTTATTTATTTATTATATATATATATATATATATATATATATATATATATATATATATATATATATATATATATATATATATATTGCAATGTTCTTCAGGGAAAGAGGGGTCGAATCCAAAGGAATAGCTTTAAAGAGACTTTATTTGTATAAAGTATTTTCGGTATGGTAAACTGATGCTCTGAAGTAAAGAGAGATTGAAGATGTGTTCTAAGCACGTGCGAGCGTATTCTCCTAGCTGATCACAGGCATAAACCCACCTATGTCTAGTCGCTGCCGAGAGAGTTCTGATCTGCCTCCACGAGCTGGAGGCTTCTTATGGACTCAGCGAGGACCGGAAGACTTGGAGAGGAACCGGTGTGACGTAATCCTCGGTTTTCCTCGCCTGGTCTGTGGTGCTGCCCTCTGTGGCTAAAGTATCTATTGCAGCCTTCAGTAATGTCCTGCTTTCCCTTGTGGCTATGTATAGTATTTACGGCTTATATGTTTGGTCCTACCCCCTATTGGTTAAGTGAGGGAAATACAGCTTGTGTTCCTAAAATACGTAACAATATGAAGAAGCAAAAGCCTTTACTTCGCCCCGGCCACGCCCACTTGACGGACTCTACTTGTGCACACGAGGCGAAGAGCTTTAGAGATTTTCAGCGACACCCGCGAGGGGACATGGGCCTCTGCCCATGTCCCGTAGTAGCCAGAGTTATTATCTCTCACACGTGTTCGACACGATTCCTAGACTTTCGTTCAATAGTCACTTATCATGCCGAAACATGCCTACTTTAACAATAAACTCTCTTAAAAGCTATCCCGGATTTGAACCCTTTCCTTGAAGAACTACTCAGCACATGTAATATGTCTCCAACACGGTACAAACATTAGATCTAGACGGGAGTGGATACCTTCTATCTACAGTCCCATAAAAAACACACTTCTGGCCCCTTGCTCCTTGAATATAATTATTTAATTAAAGGCAGCTATTGCAGCCTTCAGTAAGGTCCTGCTCCCCTTGTGGCTGTGTATAGTATTTATGGCTTATATGTTTGGTCCTGCTTCCTAGTGGTTCTGTGAGGGTAATACAGCTTGTGTGTTTTAATCTGCTTCCTAGAGGCTATGTGGAGGCAGCTTATGTTCTTAAAATACGTAACAGACACCAGGACGGTCACCATCTGCAAGCAATGTAACACGGGTTACATCTTGCCTCATGACGGCCATTTTGTATTTGGTGACCATTTTGTATTTGTTTAGAATGATATTGTTACGTATTTTAAGCACATAAGCTGCCCCCACATAGCCGCTGGGAAGCAGGATCGAACACACAAGCTGCACAACCCTCACATAGCCACTAGGAAGCAGGATCGAACACATCAGCTGCAATAACTACTCCAGCCACAGATGGCAGCACCTTTAGACAAGCGTGGAGGGAGGAACTATTACGTCGCACCGGCCATGCCCACTTGACCCTATCAAGCTCGACAAAGAGATTGGAGTGCAGAGCTGATAGCCAGACCCGCAGAGAGCCTGGGGCTCGAAGTAGCTCTACGGTATTTCTCTCACACGCGTTAGATACAATTCCCTCCCTTCTGCTTCATAGTTACCGTACCAAAATGAACCAAAGAAGACGGAGGACTACTCTATGGTAAGTTTTTTCCTTTAATCAAAACTAAACAATGTTAAAATACCTGGTACTATGCTGTGTATGAGGTGCAGGTAATTTTGTAATTGTTTTAGCATTTCCTGGGGTTGTGCGGTGTATGGAACACAGGAATTTGCAAATTTCCAAATTTTGGCCCACATTAGGGACTAGGCCGAGGGTGAACCCGGACCTAGTATTTAGCCCTTTTAGCGAATTTATTGATTCCAACCACTTATCTTAATCCTAACCTTAACCTTTAGCCTTATTCCCTAACCTTAACCCGAGTCTTTATCCCGACCACTGACCTAAATCTAAGGCTTCCGTTTACACAAAGGGAAAACGCAGATATTTTCACACGGTTTGGCCTCTCATTTACACGAAAACAGTTTTTGTCACAGAAAACGATCATTTATAAAAACTCCGGCCAAAGTGGAGATTTCTGAAAACGCCGGTTACGTGTTGTCGTGTCAACGGATAGAAACGGGGTTTTAGGTTCTGAAACGTCACATTATGCGCCAGGAAATGCTTAACGTCATATGAGCGCCCTATGTTTACAGTTTGTTTGTTACAGGAAGACGCTCGTGTTATTCGTTGTTGTTGATTCTGAGGATTCTGATTGGCTTGCATGGCTTTATCCTTCTCCCTACACTGCCACCCATAGGTTTGGCATAGTTATAATGTCCCAACGGCGTATTTATGCGTTTTGATGTAAACGACAACTTTTTTGAAAACGATGTTGTGTGCACAATGTTATTTTTGAAAACGGAGGGGGGAAAATATTTGTTTCTATAAATACCCTGCTACGTATAAACGTGGCCTTAATCCTTTATCCTTATTCCCTAACCTTAACCCAACAACGAAAAATCTTGCCTATTTTAACGTCATCCGAACAATGAAAAATCTTGCCTAGCTTAACACCAACCGAACAACGAAAAATCTTGCCTATCCGGACGCCAACCGAACAACGAAGAATAAGGATGAACAACTATGCGGGTAAACCAACCATGGAAACCTTATATGAAGAAAGGGTTCTTGATGGATTATGGGACGTACCCGAGAGTTCTATGTCGTATAGGCTTCGCCTTTTAAGGCTATCGCTATTGGGTTATCCCTAGGCGTGAGCCGTAGCACTGAAAAATTGGTAATCCCCGCCCACCAACAGCGTGGGCCTCAATTACGTCCGCGTGCGGCGTACCTCAACGACGTCCGCATTTCGCAGATAGTCGGGCGCCGGCGGACGTTCCTACTTAGGCCTATTAATTAACGTTCAAAAGCTATTAAATCTTCAACAAAATATACAGATACTGTCAAAATCAGTTCCAGGGAGTATATAGGGATTATTTATGTTGTTTTTAATGGTGTTTTTTTCTGGAATGAGCATCCAAATATTCGCTCGGAAAAACCAACGAGTATTCGGAGCCTGAAAAATGGCATTCGGGCCAGCCCTAGACTCCAGGACGGTCCCCATCTGCAAGCAATGTAACACGGGTTACATCTTGCCTCATGACTGCCATTTTGTATTTGGTGACCATTTTGTATTTGTTTAGAATGATATTGTTACGTATTTTAAGCACATAGCTGCCCCCACATAGCCGCTGGGAAGCAGGATCGAACACATAAGCTGCACAACCCTCACATAGCCACTAGGAAGCAGGATCGAACACATCAGCTGCAATAACTACTCCAGGCACAGATGGCAGCACCTTTAGACAAGCGTGGAGGGAGGAACTATTATGTCGCACCGGCCACGCCCACTTGACCCTATCAAGCTCGACAGAGAGATTGGAGTGCAGAGCTGATAGCCAGACCCGCAGAGAGCCTGGGGCTCGAAGTAGCTCTACGGTATTTCTCTCACACGCGTTAGTTACAATTCCCTCCCTTCTGCTTCATAGTTACCGTACCAAAATGAACCAACGAAGACGGAGGACTACTCTAAGGTAAGTTTTTTGCTTTATTCAAAACGAAACAATGTTAAAATACATGGTACTATGCTGTGTATGAGGTGCAGGTTATTTTGTAATTGTTTCAGCATTTCCTGGGGCTGTGCGGTGTATGGAACACAGGAATTTGCCAATTTCAAAAATATCGCCCACAATAGGGACTAGGGCGTGTAGAGGGGCCCCAGGGCTACCACGGGCACTATTCAGAATTCCCACGCTCCGCTGTTCCTTTAAATCGCTTCACTTCAAATTTTTAAAATCAAGATTGCAGTACCCAAAAAAGTCCGCTGGGGCTAGAGCTATCCGAGAGTGGTCTCGGAATTCCCACGCCCCGCTGTTTGCCCGAGCTAGGTCCAAAAAAACGTTTTTGAAAAGTGGTAAGTTGCCCTTAACCTAACCCTAACCCATTAACAAACGACTCAAAATGGCCTAAAACGTGCTCCTAGACACTTTCTGTGTGAACTTTTTTGACTCCGCACTTGGTCAGATTTTCACAAAATTGTACATGGGGGGGGGGGGGGGGGTCAACGGCAGCTATATGAAGGAAGTTAGCTAGAACTCCAAAACTTCGCACACCTGTCTAAGGAGCCTAGAGCACCTTCCACACCAAATATCGTTAATACCCCTTTTTCCCTCGCCGAGTGGCACAAATTTTTCCCTTGCCGAGTGGCACAAATTTGAACATTTCAAATTCAATTTTCTATACCAAACCAAGCCACCAGGTGGCCAGAACTTGGCACAGACGTAGCCCTGATCCATAGCTACCACCCCATAGGGTTCATGTTCCCACGCCCCTCTCCCTGTTCCCATGGCAACGCTTTTAGGTGTTTTCCAATGTTAAAAAAAGTTGCCACTAGGGGCGCCAAATTCCCTCCCTTCTGCTTCATAGTTACCGTACCAAAATGAACCAACGAAGACGGAGGACTACTCTAAGGTAAGTTTTTTGCTTTATTCAAAACGAAACAATGTTAAAATACATGGTACTATGCTGTGTATGAGGTGCAGGTTATTTTGTAATTGTTTCAGCATTTCCTGGGGTTGTGCGGTGTATGGAACACAGGAATTTGCCAATTTCAAAAATATCGCCCACAATAGGGACTAGGGCGTGTAGAGGGGCCCCAGGGCTACCACGGGCACTATTCAGAATTCCCACGCTCCGCTGTTCCTTTAAATCGCTTCACTTCAAATTTTTAAAATCAAGATTGCAGTACCCAAAAAAGTCCGCTGGGGCTAGAGCTATCCGAGAGTGGTCTCGGAATTCCCACGCCCCGCTGTTTGCCCGAGCTAGGTCCAAAAAAACGTTTTTGAAAAGTGGTAAGTTGCCCTTAACCTAACCCTAACCCATTAGCAAACGACTCAAAATGGCCTAAAACGTGCTCCTAGACACTTTCTGTGTGAACTTTTTTGACTCCACACGTGCTCAAATTTTCACAAGATTTTACATGGGGGGGGGGGGGGGTCAATGGCAGCTATATGAAGGAAGTTGGCTAGAACTCCAAAACTTTGAATTAAAACTTAAAAGATAGAACGCTTCACGAATTTGCGTGTCATCCTTGCGCAGGGGCCATGCTAATCTTCTCTGTATCGTTCCAATTTTAGTAGATGTGATACCGAAGTAACACAATAACCGGCTAATCCTCAGTTACCTATGTACCTCTGCTCAGACACCAAACGCTATCTGCTGGTGGAGCTACAACAGACGATTCATACGTTGGGCGATTTGCGGTTGCTGAGAAACAGAAAGCTTCGATGGACCGATAGCGCAAAAGATAACGTGGCTGAGGAACGTTCTTCTCTTTATTTATCCGACAGAAAAGAGGAAAAAACCCACCTCACTCGTCGCGTCGATAAAGAACTTCTTCTTTTTTACGACCCAGCAATCAGCGAACGACAACAGAGACACCCAAAGCGTCGGATCGAATCCCCGTGAAATCAACGCTTTTGACCGGCCGTTCTCGTCGCAAATGAAGACGAGAACCCTTTGTTATGTTATAATTATTATTACATTACAATATGCAAAATATGACAGACCAAAAGCCCTTATTGTGAATTTTATTTTCTTGTCTTGTTACTTATAGACCTGAATTGCATCCTTGTCCAATAGGTGGCGCTCTCGAATAATGTCTGTAGAGTGTGGTGTGGGGAGGGGGGTCTTGACCTTGGTAACCGTTTTGTATTGATTTAGAATGAGATCGTATTTACTTAACGGTTGCTAAGTTATACTTTATGTCCAATAGGGGGCGCTCTCGAATAATGTTTGTAGAGTGTGGTGTGGGGAGGGTGGCCTTGACCTTGGTGACCATTTTGTATTTGTTTAGAATGATATTGTTACGTATTTTAAAATCAAGATTGCAGTACCCAAAAAAGTCCACTGGGGCTAGAGCTATCCGAGGGTGGTCTCGGAATTCCCACGCCCCGCTGTTTGCCCGAGCTAGGTCCAAAAAAACGTTTTTGAAAAGTGGTAAGTTGCCCTTAACCTAACCCTAACCCATTAACAAACGACTCAAAATGGCCTAAAACGTGCTCCTAGACACTTTCTGTGTGAACTTTTTTGACTCCGCACTTGGTCAGATTTTCACAAAATTGTACATGGGGGGGGGGGGGGGGGGGTCAACGGCAGCTATATGAAGGAAGTTAGCTAGAACTCCAAAACTTCGCACCCCTGTCTAAGGAGCCTAGAGCCCCTTCCACACCAAATATCGTTAATACCCCTTTTTCCCTCGCCGAGTGGCACAAATTTTTCCCTTGCCGAGTGGCACAAATTTGAACATTTCAAATTCAATTTTCTATACCAAACCAAGCCACCAGGTGGCCAGAACTTGGCACAGACGTAGCCCTGATCCATAGCTACCACCCCATAGGGTTCATGTTCCCACGCCCCTCTCCCTGTTCCCATGGCAACGCTTTTAGGTGTTTTCCAATGTTAAAAAAAGTTGCCACTTGGGGCGCCAAATTCCCTCCCTTCTGCTTCATAGTTACCGTACCAAAATGAACCAACGAAGACGGAGGACTACTCTAAGGTAAGTTTTTTGCTTTATTCAAAACGAAACAATGTTAAAATACATGGTACTATGCTGTGTATGAGGTGCAGGTTATTTTGTAATTGTTTCAGCATTTCCTGGGGTTGTGCGGTGTATGGAACACAGGAATTTGCCAATTTCAAAAATATCGCCCACAATAGGGACTAGGGCGTGTAGAGGGGCCCCAGGGCTACCACGGGCACTATTCAGAATTCCCACGCTCCGCTGTTCCTTTAAATCGCTTCACTTCAAATTTTTAAAATCAAGATTGCAGTACCCAAAAAAGTCCGCTGGGGCTAGAGCTATCCGAGAGTGGTCTCGGAATTCCCACGCCCCGCTGTTTGCCCGAGCTAGGTCCAAAAAAACGTTTTTGAAAAGTGGTAAGTTGCCCTTAACCTAACCCTAACCCATTAGCAAACGACTCAAAATGGCCTAAAACGTGCTCCTAGACACTTTCTGTGTGAACTTTTTTGACTCCACACGTGCTCAAATTTTCACAAGATTTTACATGGGGGGGGGGGGGGTCAATGGCAGCTATATGAAGGAAGTTGGCTAGAACTCCAAAACTTTGAATTAAAACTTAAAAGATAGAACGCTTCACGAATTTGCGTGTCATCCTTGCGCAGGGGCCATGCTAATCTTCTCTGTATCGTTCCAATTTTAGTAGATGTGATACCGAAGTAACACAATAACCGGCCTAATCCTCAGTTACCTATGTACCTCTGCTCAGACACCAAACGCTATCTGCTGGTGGAGCTACAACAGACGATTCATACGTTGGGCGATTTGCGGTTGCTGAGAAACAGAAAGCTTCGATGGACCGATAGCGCAAAAGATAACGTGGCTGAGGAACGTTCTTCTCTTTATTTATCCGACAGAAAAGAGGAAAAAACCCACCTCACTCGTCGCGTCGATAAAGAACTTCTTTTTTTTTACGACCCAGCAATCAGCGAACGACAACAGAGACACCCATAGCGTCGGATCGAATCCCCGTGAAATCAACGCTTTTGACCGGCCGTTCTCGTCGTAAATGAAGACGAGAACCCTTTGTTATGTTATAATTATTATTACATTACAATATGCAAAATATGACAGACCAAAAGCCCTTATTGTGAATTTTATTTTCTTGTCTTGTTACTTATAGACCTGAATTGCATCCTTGTCCAATAGGTGGCGCTCTCGAATAATGTCTGTAGAGTGTGGTGTGGGGAGGGGGGTCTTGACCTTGGTAACCGTTTTGTATTGATTTAGAATGAGATCGTATTTACTTAACGGTTGCTAAGTTATACTTTATGTCCAATAGGGGGCGCTCTCGAATAATGTTTGTAGAGTGTGGTGTGGGGAGGGTGGCCTTGACCTTGGTGACCATTTTGTATTTGTTTAGAATGATATTGTTACGTATTTTAAAATCAAGATTGCAGTACCCAAAAAAGTCCGCTGGGGCTAGAGCTATCCGAGGGTGGTCTCGGAATTCCCACGCCCCGCTGTTTGCCCGAGCTAGGTCCAAAAAAACGTTTTTGAAAAGTGGTAAGTTGCCCTTAACCTAACCCTAACCCATTAACAAACGACTCAAAATGGCCTAAAACGTGCTCCTAGACACTTTCTGTGTGAACTTTTTTGACTCCGCACTTGGTCAGATTTTCACAAAATTGTACATGGGGGGGGGGGGGGGTCAACGGCAGCTATATGAAGGAAGTTAGCTAGAACTCCAAAACTTCGCACACCTGTCTAAGGAGCCTAGAGCACCTTCCACACCAAATATCGTTAATACCCCTTTTTCCCTCGCCGAGTGGCACAAATTTTTCCCTTGCCGAGTGGCACAAATTTGAACATTTCAAATTCAATTTTCTATACCAAACCAAGCCACCAGGTGGCCAGAACTTGGCACAGACGTAGCCCTGATCCATAGCTACCACCCCATAGGGTTCATGTTCCCACGCCCCTCTCCCTGTTCCCATGGCAACGCTTTTAGGTGTTTTCCAATGTTAAAAAAAGTTGCCACTTGGGGCGCCAAATTCCCTCCCTTCTGCTTCATAGTTACCGTACCAAAATGAACCAACGAAGACGGAGGACTACTCTAAGGTAAGTTTTTTGCTTTATTCAAAACGAAACAATGTTAAAATACATGGTACTATGCTGTGTATGAGGTGCAGGTTATTTTGTAATTGTTTCAGCATTTCCTGGGGTTGTGCGGTGTATGGAACACAGGAATTTGCCAATTTCAAAAATATCGCCCACAATAGGGACTAGGGCGTGTAGAGGGGCCCCAGGGCTACCACGGGCACTATTCAGAATTCCCACGCTCCGCTGTTCCTTTAAATCGCTTCACTTCAAATTTTTAAAATCAAGATTGCAGTACCCAAAAAAGTCCGCTGGGGCTAGAGCTATCCGAGAGTGGTCTCGGAATTCCCACGCCCCGCTGTTTGCCCGAGCTAGGTCCAAAAAAACGTTTTTGAAAAGTGGTAAGTTGCCCTTAACCTAACCCTAACCCATTAACAAACGACTCAAAATGGCCTAAAACGTGCTCCTAGACACTTTCTGTGTGAACTTTTTTGACTCCGCACTTGGTCAGATTTTCACAAAATTGTACATGGGGGGGGGGGGGGGGGGTCAACGGCAGCTATATGAAGGAAGTTAGCTAGAACTCCAAAACTTCGCACACCTGTCTAAGGAGCCTAGAGCACCTTCCACACCAAATATCGTTAATACCCCTTTTTCCCTCGCCGAGTGGCACAAATTTTTCCCTTGCCGAGTGGCACAAATTTGAACATTTCAAATTCAATTTTCTATACCAAACCAAGCCACCAGGTGGCCAGAACTTGGCACAGACGTAGCCCTGATCCATAGCTACCACCCCATAGGGTTCATGTTCCCACGCCCCTCTCCCTGTTCCCATGGCAACGCTTTTAGGTGTTTTCCAATGTTAAAAAAAGTTGCCACTTGGGGCGCCAAATTCCCTCCCTTCTGCTTCATAGTTACCGTACCAAAATGAACCAACGAAGACGGAGGACTACTCTAAGGTAAGTTTTTTGCTTTATTCAAAACGAAACAATGTTAAAATACATGGTACTATGCTGTGTATGAGGTGCAGGTTATTTTGTAATTGTTTCAGCATTTCCTGGGGTTGTGCGGTGTATGGAACACAGGAATTTGCCAATTTCAAAAATATCGCCCACAATAGGGACTAGGGCGTGTAGAGGGGCCCCAGGGCTACCACGGGCACTATTCAGAATTCCCACGCTCCGCTGTTCCTTTAAATCGCTTCACTTCAAATTTTTAAAATCAAGATTGCAGTACCCAAAAAAGTCCGCTGGGGCTAGAGCTATCCGAGAGTGGTCTCGGAATTCCCACGCCCCGCTGTTTGCCCGAGCTAGGTCCAAAAAAACGTTTTTGAAAAGTGGTAAGTTGCCCTTAACCTAACCCTAACCCATTAGCAAACGACTCAAAATGGCCTAAAACGTGCTCCTAGACACTTTCTGTGTGAACTTTTTTGACTCCACACGTGCTCAAATTTTCACAAGATTTTACATGGGGGGGGGGGGGGGGTCAATGGCAGCTATATGAAGGAAGTTGGCTAGAACTCCAAAACTTTGAATTAAAACTTAAAAGATAGAACGCTTCACGAATTTGCGTGTCATCCTTGCGCAGGGGCCATGCTAATCTTCTCTGTATCGTTCCAATTTTAGTAGATGTGATACCGAAGTAACACAATAACCGGCTAATCCTCAGTTACCTATGTACCTCTGCTCAGACACCAAACGCTATCTGCTGGTGGAGCTACAACAGACGATTCATACGTTGGGCGATTTGCGGTTGCTGAGAAACAGAAAGCTTCGATGGACCGATAGCGCAAAAGATAACGTGGCTGAGGAACGTTCTTCTCTTTATTTATCCGACAGAAAAGAGGAAAAAACCCACCTCACTCGTCGCGTCGATAAAGAACTTCTTTTTTTTTACGACCCAGCAATCAGCGAACGACAACAGAGACACCCAAAGCGTCGGATCGAATCCCCGTGAAATCAACGCTTTTGACCGGCCGTTCTCGTCGTAAATGAAGACGAGAACCGTTTGTTATGTTATAATTATTATTACATTACAATATGCAAAATATGACAGACCAAAAGCCCTTATTGTGAATTTTATTTTCTTGTCTTGTTACTTATAGACCTGAATTGCATCCTTGTCCAATAGGTGGCGCTCTCGAATAATGTCTGTAGAGTGTGGTGTGGGGAGGGGGGTCTTGACCTTGGTAACCGTTTTGTATTGATTTAGAATGAGATCGTATTTACTTAACGGTTGCTAAGTTATACTTTATGTCCAATAGGGGGCGCTCTCGAATAATGTTTGTAGAGTGTGGTGTGGGGAGGGTGGCCTTGACCTTGGTGACCATTTTGTATTTGTTTAGAATGATATTGTTACGTATTTTAAAATCAAGATTGCAGTACCCAAAAAAGTCCGCTGGGGCTAGAGCTATCCGAGGGTGGTCTCGGAATTCCCACGCCCCGCTGTTTGCCCGAGCTAGGTCCAAAAAAACGTTTTTGAAAAGTGGTAAGTTGCCCTTAACCTAACCCTAACCCATTAACAAACGACTCAAAATGGCCTAAAACGTGCTCCTAGACACTTTCTGTGTGAACTTTTTTGACTCCGCACTTGGTCAGATTTTCACAAAATTGTACATGGGGGGGGGGGGGGGTCAACGGCAGCTATATGAAGGAAGTTAGCTAGAACTCCAAAACTTCGCACACCTGTCTAAGGAGCCTAGAGCACCTTCCACACCAAATATCGTTAATACCCCTTTTTCCCTCGCCGAGTGGCACAAATTTTTCCCTTGCCGAGTGGCACAAATTTGAACATTTCAAATTCAATTTTCTATACCAAACCAAGCCACCAGGTGGCCAGAACTTGGCACAGACGTAGCCCTGATCCATAGCTACCACCCCATAGGGTTCATGTTCCCACGCCCCTCTCCCTGTTCCCATGGCAACGCTTTTAGGTGTTTTCCAATGTTAAAAAAAGTTGCCACTTGGGGCGCCAAATTCCCTCCCTTCTGCTTCATAGTTACCGTACCAAAATGAACCAACGAAGACGGAGGACTACTCTAAGGTAAGTTTTTTGCTTTATTCAAAACGAAACAATGTTAAAATACATGGTACTATGCTGTGTATGAGGTGCAGGTTATTTTGTAATTGTTTCAGCATTTCCTGGGGTTGTGCGGTGTATGGAACACAGGAATTTGCCAATTTCAAAAATATCGCCCACAATAGGGACTAGGGCGTGTAGAGGGGCCCCAGGGCTACCACGGGCACTATTCAGAATTCCCACGCTCCGCTGTTCCTTTAAATCGCTTCACTTCAAATTTTTAAAATCAAGATTGCAGTACCCAAAAAAGTCCGCTGGGGCTAGAGCTATCCGAGAGTGGTCTCGGAATTCCCACGCCCCGCTGTTTGCCCGAGCTAGGTCCAAAAAAACGTTTTTGAAAAGTGGTAAGTTGCCCTTAACCTAACCCTAACCCATTAACAAACGACTCAAAATGGCCTAAAACGTGCTCCTAGACACTTTCTGTGTGAACTTTTTTGACTCCGCACTTGGTCAGATTTTCACAAAATTGTACATGGGGGGGGGGGGGGGGGTCAACGGCAGCTATATGAAGGAAGTTAGCTAGAACTCCAAAACTTCGCACACCTGTCTAAGGAGCCTAGAGCACCTTCCACACCAAATATCGTTAATACCCCTTTTTCCCTCGCCGAGTGGCACAAATTTTTCCCTTGCCGAGTGGCACAAATTTGAACATTTCAAATTCAATTTTCTATACCAAACCAAGCCACCAGGTGGCCAGAACTTGGCACAGACGTAGCCCTGATCCATAGCTACCACCCCATAGGGTTCATGTTCCCACGCCCCTCTCCCTGTTCCCATGGCAACGCTTTTAGGTGTTTTCCAATGTTAAAAAAAGTTGCCACTTGGGGCGCCAAATTCCCTCCCTTCTGCTTCATAGTTACCGTACCAAAATGAACCAACGAAGACGGAGGACTACTCTAAGGTAAGTTTTTTGCTTTATTCAAAACGAAACAATGTTAAAATACATGGTACTATGCTGTGTATGAGGTGCAGGTTATTTTGTAATTGTTTCAGCATTTCCTGGGGTTGTGCGGTGTATGGAACACAGGAATTTGCCAATTTCAAAAATATCGCCCACAATAGGGACTAGGGCGTGTAGAGGGGCCCCAGGGCTACCACGGGCACTATTCAGAATTCCCACGCTCCGCTGTTCCTTTAAATCGCTTCACTTCAAATTTTTAAAATCAAGATTGCAGTACCCAAAAAAGTCCGCTGGGGCTAGAGCTATCCGAGAGTGGTCTCGGAATTCCCACGCCCCGCTGTTTGCCCGAGCTAGGTCCAAAAAAACGTTTTTGAAAAGTGGTAAGTTGCCCTTAACCTAACCCTAACCCATTAGCAAACGACTCAAAATGGCCTAAAACGTGCTCCTAGACACTTTCTGTGTGAACTTTTTTGACTCCACACGTGCTCAAATTTTCACAAGATTTTACATGGGGGGGGGGGGGGGTCAATGGCAGCTATATGAAGGAAGTTGGCTAGAACTCCAAAACTTTGAATTAAAACTTAAAAGATAGAACGCTTCACGAATTTGCGTGTCATCCTTGCGCAGGGGCCATGCTAATCTTCTCTGTATCGTTCCAATTTTAGTAGATGTGATACCGAAGTAACACAATAACCGGCTAATCCTCAGTTACCTATGTACCTCTGCTCAGACACCAAACGCTATCTGCTGGTGGAGCTACAACAGACGATTCATACGTTGGGCGATTTGCGGTTGCTGAGAAACAGAAAGCTTCGATGGACCGATAGCGCAAAAGATAACGTGGCTGAGGAACGTTCTTCTCTTTATTTATCCGACAGAAAAGAGGAAAAAACCCACCTCACTCGTCGCGTCGATAAAGAACTTCTTTTTTTTTACGACCCAGCAATCAGCGAACGACAACAGAGACACCCAAAGCGTCGGATCGAATCCCCGTGAAATCAACGCTTTTGACCGGCCGTTCTCGTCGTAAATGAAGACGAGAACCCTTTGTTATGTTATAATTATTATTACATTACAATATGCAAAATATGACAGACCAAAAGCCCTTATTGTGAATTTTATTTTCTTGTCTTGTTACTTATAGACCTGAATTGCATCCTTGTCCAATAGGTGGCGCTCTCGAATAATGTCTGTAGAGTGTGGTGTGGGGAGGGGGGTCTTGACCTTGGTAACCGTTTTGTATTGATTTAGAATGAGATCGTATTTACTTAACGGTTGCTAAGTTATACTTTATGTCCAATAGGGGGCGCTCTCGAATAATGTTTGTAGAGTGTGGTGTGGGGAGGGTGGCCTTGACCTTGGTGACCATTTTGTATTTGTTTAGAA
Source organism: Gadus morhua (assembly GCF_902167405.1). Taxonomy (NCBI): domain Eukaryota; kingdom Metazoa; phylum Chordata; class Actinopteri; order Gadiformes; family Gadidae; genus Gadus; species Gadus morhua. The sequence goes on from NC_044054.1 coordinate 25,279, forward strand.
TGATATTGTTACGTATTTTAAAATCAAGATTGCAGTACCCAAAAAAGTCCACTGGGGCTAGAGCTATCCGAGGGTGGTCTCGGAATTCCCACGCCCCGCTGTTTGCCCGAGCTAGGTCCAAAAAAACGTTTTTGAAAAGTGGTAAGTTGCCCTTAACCTAACCCTAACCCATTAACAAACGACTCAAAATGGCCTAAAACGTGCTCCTAGACACTTTCTGTGTGAACTTTTTTGACTCCGCACTTGGTCAGATTTTCACAAAATTGTACATGGGGGGGGGGGGGGGGGGGGTCAACGGCAGCTATATGAAGGAAGTTAGCTAGAACTCCAAAACTTCGCACACCTGTCTAAGGAGCCTAGAGCACCTTCCACACCAAATATCGTTAATACCCCTTTTTCCCTCGCCGAGTGGCACAAATTTTTCCCTTGCCGAGTGGCACAAATTTGAACATTTCAAATTCAATTTTCTATACCAAACCAAGCCACCAGGTGGCCAGAACTTGGCACAGACGTAGCCCTGATCCATAGCTACCACCCCATAGGGTTCATGTTCCCACGCCCCTCTCCCTGTTCCCATGGCAACGCTTTTAGGTGTTTTCCAATGTTAAAAAAAGTTGCCACTTGGGGCGCCAAATTCCCTCCCTTCTGCTTCATAGTTACCGTACCAAAATGAACCAACGAAGACGGAGGACTACTCTAAGGTAAGTTTTTTGCTTTATTCAAAACGAAACAATGTTAAAATACATGGTACTATGCTGTGTATGAGGTGCAGGTTATTTTGTAATTGTTTCAGCATTTCCTGGGGTTGTGCGGTGTATGGAACACAGGAATTTGCCAATTTCAAAAATATCGCCCACAATAGGGACTAGGGCGTGTAGAGGGGCCCCAGGGCTACCACGGGCACTATTCAGAATTCCCACGCTCCGCTGTTCCTTTAAATCGCTTCACTTCAAATTTTTAAAATCAAGATTGCAGTACCCAAAAAAGTCCGCTGGGGCTAGAGCTATCCGAGAGTGGTCTCGGAATTCCCACGCCCCGCTGTTTGCCCGAGCTAGGTCCAAAAAAACGTTTTTGAAAAGTGGTAAGTTGCCCTTAACCTAACCCTAACCCATTAGCAAACGACTCAAAATGGCCTAAAACGTGCTCCTAGACACTTTCTGTGTGAACTTTTTTGACTCCACACGTGCTCAAATTTTCACAAGATTTTACATGGGGGGGGGGGGGGTCAATGGCAGCTATATGAAGGAAGTTGGCTAGAACTCCAAAACTTTGAATTAAAACTTAAAAGATAGAACGCTTCACGAATTTGCGTGTCATCCTTGCGCAGGGGCCATGCTAATCTTCTCTGTATCGTTCCAATTTTAGTAGATGTGATACCGAAGTAACACAATAACCGCCTAATCCTCAGTTACCTATGTACCTCTGCTCAGACACCAAACGCTATCTGCTGGTGGAGCTACAACAGACGATTCATACGTTGGGCGATTTGCGGTTGCTGAGAAACAGAAAGCTTCGATGGACCGATAGCGCAAAAGATAACGTGGCTGAGGAACGTTCTTCTCTTTATTTATCCGACAGAAAAGAGGAAAAAACCCACCTCACTCGTCGCGTCGATAAAGAACTTCTTTTTTTTTACGACCCAGCAATCAGCGAACGACAACAGAGACACCCAAAGCGTCGGATCGAATCCCCGTGAAATCAACGCTTTTGACCGGCCGTTCTCGTCGTAAATGAAGACGAGAACCCTTTGTTATGTTATAATTATTATTACATTACAATATGCAAAATATGACAGACCAAAAGCCCTTATTGTGAATTTTATTTTCTTGTCTTGTTACTTATAGACCTGAATTGCATCCTTGTCCAATAGGTGGCGCTCTCGAATAATGTCTGTAGAGTGTGGTGTGGGGAGGGGGGTCTTGACCTTGGTAACCGTTTTGTATTGATTTAGAATGAGATCGTATTTACTTAACGGTTGCTAAGTTATACTTTATGTCCAATAGGGGGCGCTCTCGAATAATGTTTGTAGAGTGTGGTGTGGGGAGGGTGGCCTTGACCTTGGTGACCATTTTGTATTTGTTTAGAATGATATTGTTACGTATTTTAAAATCAAGATTGCAGTACCCAAAAAAGTCCGCTGGGGCTAGAGCTATCCGAGGGTGGTCTCGGAATTCCCACGCCCCGCTGTTTGCCCGAGCTAGGTCCAAAAAAACGTTTTTGAAAAGTGGTAAGTTGCCCTTAACCTAACCCTAACCCATTAACAAACGACTCAAAATGGCCTAAAACGTGCTCCTAGACACTTTCTGTGTGAACTTTTTTGACTCCGCACTTGGTCAGATTTTCACAAAATTGTACATGGGGGGGGGGGGGGGTCAACGGCAGCTATATGAAGGAAGTTAGCTAGAACTCCAAAACTTCGCACACCTGTCTAAGGAGCCTAGAGCACCTTCCACACCAAATATCGTTAATACCCCTTTTTCCCTCGCCGAGTGGCACAAATTTTTCCCTTGCCGAGTGGCACAAATTTGAACATTTCAAATTCAATTTTCTATACCAAACCAAGCCACCAGGTGGCCAGAACTTGGCACAGACGTAGCCCTGATCCATAGCTACCACCCCATAGGGTTCATGTTCCCACGCCCCTCTCCCTGTTCCCATGGCAACGCTTTTAGGTGTTTTCCAATGTTAAAAAAAGTTGCCACTTGGGGCGCCAAATTCCCTCCCTTCTGCTTCATAGTTACCGTACCAAAATGAACCAACGAAGACGGAGGACTACTCTAAGGTAAGTTTTTTGCTTTATTCAAAACGAAACAATGTTAAAATACATGGTACTATGCTGTGTATGAGGTGCAGGTTATTTTGTAATTGTTTCAGCATTTCCTGGGGTTGTGCGGTGTATGGAACACAGGAATTTGCCAATTTCAAAAATATCGCCCACAATAGGGACTAGGGCGTGTAGAGGGGCCCCAGGGCTACCACGGGCACTATTCAGAATTCCCACGCTCCGCTGTTCCTTTAAATCGCTTCACTTCAAATTTTTAAAATCAAGATTGCAGTACCCAAAAAAGTCCGCTGGGGCTAGAGCTATCCGAGAGTGGTCTCGGAATTCCCACGCCCCGCTGTTTGCCCGAGCTAGGTCCAAAAAAACGTTTTTGAAAAGTGGTAAGTTGCCCTTAACCTAACCCTAACCCATTAACAAACGACTCAAAATGGCCTAAAACGTGCTCCTAGACACTTTCTGTGTGAACTTTTTTGACTCCGCACTTGGTCAGATTTTCACAAAATTGTACATGGGGGGGGGGGGGGGGGTCAACGGCAGCTATATGAAGGAAGTTAGCTAGAACTCCAAAACTTCGCACACCTGTCTAAGGAGCCTAGAGCACCTTCCACACCAAATATCGTTAATACCCCTTTTTCCCTCGCCGAGTGGCACAAATTTTTCCCTTGCCGAGTGGCACAAATTTGAACATTTCAAATTCAATTTTCTATACCAAACCAAGCCACCAGGTGGCCAGAACTTGGCACAGACGTAGCCCTGATCCATAGCTACCACCCCATAGGGTTCATGTTCCCACGCCCCTCTCCCTGTTCCCATGGCAACGCTTTTAGGTGTTTTCCAATGTTAAAAAAAGTTGCCACTTGGGGCGCCAAATTCCCTCCCTTCTGCTTCATAGTTACCGTACCAAAATGAACCAACGAAGACGGAGGACTACTCTAAGGTAAGTTTTTTGCTTTATTCAAAACGAAACAATGTTAAAATACATGGTACTATGCTGTGTATGAGGTGCAGGTTATTTTGTAATTGTTTCAGCATTTCCTGGGGTTGTGCGGTGTATGGAACACAGGAATTTGCCAATTTCAAAAATATCGCCCACAATAGGGACTAGGGCGTGTAGAGGGGCCCCAGGGCTACCACGGGCACTATTCAGAATTCCCACGCTCCGCTGTTCCTTTAAATCGCTTCACTTCAAATTTTTAAAATCAAGATTGCAGTACCCAAAAAAGTCCGCTGGGGCTAGAGCTATCCGAGAGTGGTCTCGGAATTCCCACGCCCCGCTGTTTGCCCGAGCTAGGTCCAAAAAAACGTTTTTGAAAAGTGGTAAGTTGCCCTTAACCTAACCCTAACCCATTAGCAAACGACTCAAAATGGCCTAAAACGTGCTCCTAGACACTTTCTGTGTGAACTTTTTTGACTCCACACGTGCTCAAATTTTCACAAGATTTTACATGGGGGGGGGGGGGGTCAATGGCAGCTATATGAAGGAAGTTGGCTAGAACTCCAAAACTTTGAATTAAAACTTAAAAGATAGAACGCTTCACGAATTTGCGTGTCATCCTTGCGCAGGGGCCATGCTAATCTTCTCTGTATCGTTCCAATTTTAGTAGATGTGATACCGAAGTAACACAATAACCGGCTAATCCTCAGTTACCTATGTACCTCTGCTCAGACACCAAACGCTATCTGCTGGTGGAGCTACAACAGACGATTCATACGTTGGGCGATTTGCGGTTGCTGAGAAACAGAAAGCTTCGATGGACCGATAGCGCAAAAGATAACGTGGCTGAGGAACGTTCTTCTCTTTATTTATCCGACAGAAAAGAGGAAAAAACCCACCTCACTCGTCGCGTCGATAAAGAACTTCTTTTTTTTTACGACCCAGCAATCAGCGAACGACAACAGAGACACCCAAAGCGTCGGATCGAATCCCCGTGAAATCAACGCTTTTGACCGGCCGTTCTCGTCGTAAATGAAGACGAGAACCCTTTGTTATGTTATAATTATTATTACATTACAATATGCAAAATATGACAGACCAAAAGCCCTTATTGTGAATTTTATTTTCTTGTCTTGTTACTTATAGACCTGAATTGCATCCTTGTCCAATAGGTGGCGCTCTCGAATAATGTCTGTAGAGTGTGGTGTGGGGAGGGGGGTCTTGACCTTGGTAACCGTTTTGTATTGATTTAGAATGAGATCGTATTTACTTAACGGTTGCTAAGTTATACTTTATGTCCAATAGGGGGCGCTCTCGAATAATGTTTGTAGAGTGTGGTGTGGGGAGGGTGGCCTTGACCTTGGTGACCATTTTGTATTTGTTTAGAATGATATTGTTACGTATTTTAAAATCAAGATTGCAGTACCCAAAAAAGTCCACTGGGGCTAGAGCTATCCGAGGGTGGTCTCGGAATTCCCACGCCCCGCTGTTTGCCCGAGCTAGGTCCAAAAAAACGTTTTTGAAAAGTGGTAAGTTGCCCTTAACCTAACCCTAACCCATTAACAAACGACTCAAAATGGCCTAAAACGTGCTCCTAGACACTTTCTGTGTGAACTTTTTTGACTCCGCACTTGGTCAGATTTTCACAAAATTGTACATGGGGGGGGGGGGGGGGGGGGTCAACGGCAGCTATATGAAGGAAGTTAGCTAGAACTCCAAAACTTCGCACACCTGTCTAAGGAGCCTAGAGCACCTTCCACACCAAATATCGTTAATACCCCTTTTTCCCTCGCCGAGTGGCACAAATTTTTCCCTTGCCGAGTGGCACAAATTTGAACATTTCAAATTCAATTTTCTATACCAAACCAAGCCACCAGGTGGCCAGAACTTGGCACAGACGTAGCCCTGATCCATAGCTACCACCCCATAGGGTTCATGTTCCCACGCCCCTCTCCCTGTTCCCATGGCAACGCTTTTAGGTGTTTTCCAATGTTAAAAAAAGTTGCCACTTGGGGCGCCAAATTCCCTCCCTTCTGCTTCATAGTTACCGTACCAAAATGAACCAACGAAGACGGAGGACTACTCTAAGGTAAGTTTTTTGCTTTATTCAAAACGAAACAATGTTAAAATACATGGTACTATGCTGTGTATGAGGTGCAGGTTATTTTGTAATTGTTTCAGCATTTCCTGGGGTTGTGCGGTGTATGGAACACAGGAATTTGCCAATTTCAAAAATATCGCCCACAATAGGGACTAGGGCGTGTAGAGGGGCCCCAGGGCTACCACGGGCACTATTCAGAATTCCCACGCTCCGCTGTTCCTTTAAATCGCTTCACTTCAAATTTTTAAAATCAAGATTGCAGTACCCAAAAAAGTCCGCTGGGGCTAGAGCTATCCGAGAGTGGTCTCGGAATTCCCACGCCCCGCTGTTTGCCCGAGCTAGGTCCAAAAAAACGTTTTTGAAAAGTGGTAAGTTGCCCTTAACCTAACCCTAACCCATTAGCAAACGACTCAAAATGGCCTAAAACGTGCTCCTAGACACTTTCTGTGTGAACTTTTTTGACTCCACACGTGCTCAAATTTTCACAAGATTTTACATGGGGGGGGGGGGGGTCAATGGCAGCTATATGAAGGAAGTTGGCTAGAACTCCAAAACTTTGAATTAAAACTTAAAAGATAGAACGCTTCACGAATTTGCGTGTCATCCTTGCGCCACCGGAATGTCGTTGTGCTCTACACTTGTGTTTCACTTGTTTCACTTGCTCCCCCGCCCTCCCCCGCCCTGGCGGAAAAACCACTCCTGTCTGATTGGTCTGTTTCATTTACTGGGCCAAAACCACGCATGGTTTGATTGGACTGTTTCATTTACGTCATGAGCCGTGATTGGCTGCCGGCGGGGAGCGCAAGTTATCATAAGCTCCTCCAGCCGAAAAAATGTCATTACTTTGACAGTTTTCAACCGTCACTAGTTTTCGTTCACTACCATCACGTAAGTAAATGACTAGAATCGTGGAAACTGCATTAAAACGTGAATAGACGACTCTGTTATATGTGGTATAAAGGCTGGGACTAATTCCGAATTATAAATATTGTTGAAAGTACGGTGCTTCGCGCTTCCCATTCAAACGAATGGCGCGGCGAATGCTTCTGGTAAATCGTGAAAAATGCATAAAAATGCGAACAGACGACTCGGTTATATTCTATAGACCATAGTGTGTATGTGGTATAAAGGCTGGGACGAATTTCGAATTATAAATGAGTAAAACGAATTGTTGAAAGTACGGAGCTTCCCGCTTCCCATTCAAACGCATTGCGCGACGGTTAGCCTTCTCAACGAGTGCTGCTGGTAAATCGTGAAAAATGCATAAAAATGCGAACAGACGACTCGGTTATATTCTATAGACCATAGTGTGTATGTGGTATAAAGGCTGGGACGAATTTCGAATTATAAATGAGTAAAACGAATTGTTGAAAGTACGGAGCTTCCCGCTTCCCATTCAAACGCATTGCGCGACGGTTAGCCTTCTCAACGAGTGCTGCTGGTAAATCGTGAAAAATGCATAAAAATGCGAACAGACGACTCGGTTATATGCTATAGAGTCCATAGTGTGTATGTGGTATAAAGGCTGGGACGAATTTCGAATTATAAATAAGTAAAACGGATTGTTGAAAGTAGGCCTACGGAGCTCGCGCTTCCCATTCAAACGCATTGCGAGTGCTGCTGGTAAATCGTGAAAAATGCATTAGTGTAATTGTGATATAAAGGCTGGTCTAAATGTGAAATTATTAATGTGTGATTTCGGTGTTTGAAACGCAACCGCGATTTGCATAGGAGAGGTGTTAATAGTGGGGGGGAGAGCAACAGGTTAAAGGCTAAACCTAATGGTCTCTTGACATTAACGTTGACAGTATTAGCATAACACCCCTAATGGTTATAGGCCTCTTTTTGTATATTGGGTAAAAAAAACCTCTAATTTGCCAAAATTGAGTGATAGGTTATACAATTAAGAATAAACAACGGTGGGCCTCTTCATGACTAATTTATATATATTTTTAATTCAATAATGTAATTGTTATTATTTATTTATTTTAATAAACCTTAATTCTTGGCGCCCCCCCCCCCCCCCCCCCCCCCAGGTACTTGCACTCCGCTAAGCACTATGCGTACTATGCGTATAGGGAGCGGCGGGCCTGCCTAATGGGCTGATCTCCTGACATTAACATTGTTATCAACATTGTTATCTTAACACCCAATTAGTACATTGTAATACACTTCACTGACTTGTTTTGTTTCTTCTTGTCTTTCAGAAAATGTCTTTTGCTCCCCTTTTCCGGTTCGAACCCTCTTCCTCCGAGCTCACCCTTCGCCCCTCTGATGCCGCTGACGCAGTGGCAAGCAAACGCCAGGCCTCTACCACTGGGTCTCAGGTGAAGAGGGGTGATGTGGTTCGAGCCGAGGCGAGGGCCAGAGCCCTGCAGAAGGGTGGCATGTCGGGCGAGTTTGTGCTGGCGGAGAGCGAGGTGCAGTTTGGCCTGTACCGCGGCCAAACTTTCCAGTGGCTGCTGGGAAATGCGGTGGGGTACGCCGTCACCATCTTGGTGTCCCACCAGATGGAGAGAGAGGGAGGAGACACCAGCAAGTCGCCCCTCATGGAGAACAAGGACGCCCTCGCCTCCTACGCCGGGCTGTTCCCACCCATGGTGACGGCCGTCGCCAGGCGTAGGTTGTGCGAGGGCTCCGCGTCTTCCAGGGGGCTGGACGACGCGCTGGTGGGGTTCGGGGTGCATTCACACCGGACCTACAAGTCCCTGTATGGCGCGCGGGACCAAGAGAGTCGAACGTAAGTAGTGTGTGTGTGTGTGTGTTGATTTTATGTGTGTGTGTGTGTGTGTGTGTGTGTGTGTGTGTGCTGATTTTGTGTGTTTTTTCTTTGCTCTACTACAGCTATGTGGCTTGGGTCAGGACGCAGAAGGTGGGAGCTACTGCGTCAAGGATGGGAACCCTGAAGCAGTATGTGCTGGCCCGGGACGCTGAGCCCACAGCAGCACCGGAGCCAGGACATGTCCTCCCACGGCCAGGTAACTGCACCGTCTACAAAACAGCCTGTGAGGTGCTTTTAACAACACACCAGTGCTTCATCAGTTCATGTTGTCGTCTCGTTGTCGTTCTTTGCAGGCGTCTCCTACTCTGACCCGACCGACGCCGAACTGCTCGCCGCTGCCAACGAGGTCGACCCTCCCAGTGAGTATACGTTTAGATGTGAATACACTTGTACCGCACGTGTAACGCACCGCCCTAACGCTGATATGGGTTGTCAGGCACGTCCAGGGACGCCCCGCCGGCCGCGGCCCCGCTGGAAGGACCAGCACCAGGTCCAGGACCAGGACCGATGGCCACGAGGCCTGCCTCCGGCAAAGAGGTTTGTATAATGTGTGTGTGTGTGTGTGTGTGTGTGTATATGATGTGTGTGTGTATGTGTGCCTGTCTGCTGAACATTCACACCCGCTCACTGTGTGTGTCTGCTGCGTGTGTGTTTCAGCTGCTTCCCCTCAGCTGGAGGAAGACGCTGCCTGAGGAGCAGCAGGAGTGGGTGGGCCGGGCGCTGTTCCGCAGGGACCCCAGCAGCGGGAAGGCCGTCCTCACCACACCGCCCCGACTGTGGTGGTACCCGCCAGGCGCCCGGCTGCTCTACACGCAGCCCCCCGCCACTGCCCACGCCTTCTTCCAGCGCCCCTTCTTCCTCTGGCTTCCGTATCGGATGTGGGCGTACCACCTCAAGTGCCCCGCCGATGGGCGCAAGCTGATGGGCGCTGGCCTATACAAGACCGTGCGGAGGGTCTTGGACAGGAGTGGGTGGTACTATATGGCCACAGAGTGCCTTCAGTGCCCCTCCTGCGGCAAGAAGGTGGCGGGCTGGTCCCAGGACATCCTGGAGCAGCTGGACGTTGCTCACCGCGAGCAATTCCCGGCCGTTCTTACCTACAAGTATGTCACTTTTAGTCATTCAGCGTTTACCCAGCGTATTGTCGCTCGTGGTTAACTACGGTTAACTGTCTGTGTTCTCTGTTTCCAGGTTGTCCTGCGACAGAGCGGTGATAGCCATGCTCAAGGAGCGCACCTTGGGCAACGGCGTCTCTCGCCTCCGTGCCTCCCTGGTGGAGCAGCACTCCAGGGACTGGATGCAGCGCTCCATCTCCTACCTCTCTGTGCTCCGCAAGCTGAGGGGACCCGGAGCGGCCCGGAAGGACGACGTGTCCCTGCCGACCTTCGTCAAGGTACCCGGGCTCACCTGGTTTGGTCGGGTGTATGTGCTGGAGGCCATGACCAGGCTGGACGAGACCAAGGCCAGGGTGACGTCGATCTTCGGCGACATCCTAAAGATGGACTCCACCAAGAAGGTGAGGTTTCTCTCTCCGTGTGCCGTCGCCTCGTATGACGTCTGTGTGCCGTCCGTCCGTCCGTGTGTCTAAACGTGTGTTTGTGTCTTGCAGATCGCCAAAAAGCTCGCGGGCGCCGCCGCCGGGTCTGCCGCCTGGATGACCAACGTTGGCAACGAGTACGGGCAGGTGCTCGTGTCCGTTCTCACCTCGGCCGAGGGAGAGGGACTTACCAACATGGCGGTCGGCCTCATGCGGCGGTACCGCGAAGCCGGGAAGGCCCCTCCGAGGGTCCTGTATGTGGACCGGGACTGCTGTGCCGCCGTGGGCAATTCTGCCACCCACGGCATGTACCACGAGTGGCAAGAGCTGGTGGTGCGGCTGGACGTGTGGCACCTCATGCGGCGCTTCGCAAGGGGCGTCACCACCGACAGCCACCAGCTCTACGGCCTCTTCATGGCCAGGCTGTCCTTCGCCATCTTTGAGTGGGACGGCGAGGACGTGCGGCGCCTGAAGGAGGCCAAGCAGTCCTCGGAGGGGAGGGACGCCCAGGTCACGCTGTCCGCCAAGGAGCTGGCTCGCCACTGTCGCCGCCGTACGAGGGGTGCGGCGGAGACGGAGCGGCTCATCCAGGAGGTGCTGGACGCCTTCTGGCATGTGACGGACACCATGGGCGTCGCTTTGATTGACCGCGCCCGCATGGAGGACATCTGGGGCACGCAGCGCCGCCACCTCGACTGCGTCCAGGACCCAGAGGGGGTGGAGCTGTACACCAAGACGGGAGAGATCACCAAGGGTGGTGTGAGGCTCCCCGTCTTCCGGTGCGCTCGCGGCTCCACCTCCCTCGAGTCCTTCCACCTGCACCAGTGCCGCTTCGTTCCGGGTAAATCTATTTCCACCGCGTTCACAAAGTTCTGCTTGTTTGTTTTCCTTTTTCACTAACTCTTCTCCCCCTCGTGTTTTATGTACAGGTACCACCTCGAGTGACGTCCACTATCAGGTGTACCTGCTGGAGGGCCTGGCTCGGTGGAACGAGGACCGCGGCAGGGCGGCAGTCGAGGGAGGACCGCGAGCGGCGCTGCGGTGCTACAGCGCCCGGCTGCAGCACAGCTTCAACGAGCTGGCCTCTGAGGTCAACGGGGTCCAGCCGGTCGACGACTTCACCCAGCCCAGAGAGTACACAGGTACATGGAGATTAGCGACAGAGAGTGTTTGCTGCGGCTGTTCTTGTGGCATCTGCTAATGTGTGTGTGTGTTTGTGTGTGTGTGTGTGTGTGTGTGTCTCTCTCTGCAGGGGAACTCTTAGGGGTGGAGTACTTGTACTCCCAGTCGGGCGCTGTGCTGCAGCCGGATCCCGAACCTCTGGATGGGGCAGAGGAGGAGGAAGAGGCCGCCGCCGATGACGGCTTCGAGGAGGAGGAGGAGCACCCGGAGGAGGAGCCAGAGGAGATCCGTCTCCTGGCACACCACAGCGCCCTGCTCCAGGAGCCCTGCGGTGTGCTCCAGGTCGATGCCACCTTGGGATCGCCCCTTTCCGAGGTGGAGGAGGAGATGGAGGAGGAGGAGGAGGAGGAAGTGAGTGGCAGTCGCCTGTCCACATTTCATATCGGCCGCGGTGTTTGCGTGCGGCGTCTCATCGTGTGCCGTGTGTGCGTTTTCTTTCAGGACGTCGTCGGGCCGGACGGTCAGCCCGGGTACCACCACGCGGTGGCCCTGGCCCACGGCCTCGTGGAGCTGCGTCACCACGCCTTCGTCACCGCCCGTCAGACCAGAGGCATCATCGCTCTCTGGGAGAGGCTGACGGAGCGGGACAAGGCGCCGGTGACCTTCACCCCCCGCCACCAGGACCGGCTGGCTAAAGGGCGGTTCAAGACCAGCAACCGCCACGCCCACATCCCGGGAGTGGACAGTGTGAAGCGGTAAGCAGTGCATTAACAATTTCCCTCAATCTTTTTTTTTTTAACAGCCCCCTATAATCAGTAACTAACACGCTCTCTCTCTCTCTCTACAGTGTCGTCGTGGGTAAGGGTGCGGGAGCGGCACAGTACCCAAGCCTCAGCAGGGTCGTCGAGGCCATCATGTTGGAGCTGTGCCGCGTCCACAGCGGCGACGCCAAGACCATCGCCGGGGCACGCCTCAACCGCTGGGGTGCCGTCATGAGGGATTACAAATTGATCCAGGACAACGTGGTCAACTGTCCTGCCCTCATGGCGAGCACCCGCATCATGCTGTTTGACGTGAACCAGCGGACCCTGTCCATGTGGTAAGTCCATATACTTTGGCTCGCAGAACTGAGTGTGTGTGTGTGTGTGTGTGTGTGTGTTTGTCGTCGTGATTGATATCTTTGTCGTCATAATTAACACATTGTTTCTATTTCTTGAAAGGCAAAACACCAGGGAAAAAAATAAGATGAGGGACACCCTCTCCCTCGCAGTCCCGGGGCCCAGCGCTACCCAGACTGCAGCGGAGCCCCTGTCGGCCCCACGGACTCTGCTGCAGCAGCCCCAGCAGCCAGACCAGCCCCTCCAGCACCGCCTGCCCGCGGATGCCTCTGGTCTGGCGGCAACGATCAGAGGGCCGCTGGCCCCGGAGCTCTACGACCTCGTGGTGAAGCAGCAGAGTGCCGCCGCCGCCACCCCCCCGGACCTCAGCCCGCTCTCAGCCGCGGCCACCGCTCCAGCCATTGCCGCTCCGGCCGTCGCCATTGCTGGAGCCATGCCCCGCTCCACTGTCTGGAGGCACAGGGTCCAGGAGGAGAAGGAGCGTCGTGCCCGGGAGCTAGGGGTCTACCTCAAGCCCCCTAAAAAGGTCTCGGGCTTTACCTGCAGCCGCTGTGGCCAGCACAAGACCAGGGAGAACGGCCACAGCCGCTACAAGCGGGAGACCTTTTGCGCCCGGGCCGACGGGGGAACGGTGGAGCAGTGGCGCAGTGATCGGCTGGCCAGAGACCGCGAGGCCCCCCCCCCGCCGCCACCCTGACATTCTCTCTCTCCCCCCCCCCCCCCCCCCCCCCCCCCACAGCAGTGTGGAGCTGGCTGTGTAGAGGGACCACCAGCCATTCATTGTAAATGATGTATATATATATATATAAACAGCCTACCGTTACCGAAAGACTCTGTGTCGTTTGTGTGGAAGAAAGAACGATTTTTGCTCAAATCACATCACAAAAAGAAAACACACCTTAAAAGCTGGTTGAAAAAAAGCCATTCTTTGTTAAACAATGTATAAATTAACAACACATAAAAGAGGGTTGCTAAAAGTCATTCTTTTTTCCAGATCATGCATGCGCATCCATTAATTTCTGCTACCTTTTTGGCTGTCCGAGTATTTTCCTTAAATCATGTCTTTAACTGCCACACACATACACACACACACACACACAACACTTCAAACAGCATGATGGACACACACACATCACACACATCTATCATGACAGTAGCAGTGGGAATTAGAAGTGAAGCGCAGAGAGCCCCCCCCCCCCCCGACACCCTGAGTTCATTTCACACCTCCAACTTGGACTCTTTTGTCTATCAGGATGACTGATCAAGCTAAGACAAAAGATCAGACAGGGCAGCTGGCCTCGGGAAAGTCTCCCGTGTGCAGGTGAAGGTGAAGGTCCACCCCTTTCTCGTACAAGGTTCAAATAGGGCTGCAGGAGATGCCTCTAAACCACACTACGATGGAAGCCACTAACAGCAACCTCGGAGCGCAGCCTGAGCCAGAGGCCGTGGAACCAGAAGGTGTGTATCTAACTTGCTAAATTGTTGTGTGTGTGTGTGTGTGTGTGTGTGTGTGTGTGTGTGCGTGCGCACATCCATCCATTTAATTTGACCTAGACTAAAAGTGTTCTATATTGCCTTGTGTTCAGAGTCCGACAGCGCTGCTGCTGCTGCTCCTCCTCCTCCATCAAAGAGGAAAAGGAAGCACAGGTGGACGCCAAGCAGGGTTACCATTTGCCGCCACAAATCGCAACTGAGGCAGGACACCAGGGTGTTAAATGAGCAAAAGGGGAAGCCCCAATGCCAGCCGGGGGACCCCTGCCCCACGTGCGCCCAACCTAGGACCCTGGACACGGGGCACGCGCTGTACAAGAGCAGTGCGTACTGCGAGTCAGAGGCGGGCCCTGGGGGCCTCACCGCTCGTGAGTGGCTAATCAGCCAACAGGCCCCGGAGGACGCCGGGAAGGTGCCCAGGACCACCCTCTGGAACATCGCCCGCAGGAAGGAGGTCGGCGACTCCTCTTCCCCTCGACGAAAAACGCACAAGCTGCGGATCTGCCAGCGGTGCCTCCAGCCGGCGCAGAAAGATTTTGGCCACAGCCGGTTCGACGGGGAGAACTTCTGCTCCCTCTACGCCGGCAAAGGCGTAGACCTGTGGCTGGCCGAGAAGAGGGACCGCAAGAGGCGAAAGCCAAAGAGGTGAATTGATTGTTTCTGAATGCGTTTCGAAGTAAACTGCTTGCATTTACCTAAAGAACTAAAATTCGATGTTGAAATCCGTTCACCAGGAAGCAGAGGAAGCAGCGGGAGGAGAGGAGGGCGAAGGGCCCGGTGTCAGCCCCTGGAGAGGAACACAGCCCCGGCAGAGTGTGAGGCTGCTCCTCCCCGGGAACCCCCCTCCTGTGTTGTGCATGTTTTTAATTTAATAAATCTATTTGAATTACACACGCTTGTCCCTTCTTTTTACTTTAAGCAACAAGTCCACAACAACAATGATAACAAACGTTCTTAGTTTAATAATAAAAAAGCAATACATTAGAAACAGTGTAAAAGCGTCTCGAAATAAAGCCATTCTTTAAGAAACAATCACATTGAAAATAAAGCCTTTAATAAACACATTGAAAATAAAGCCATTCTTTAAGAAACAATCACATTGAAAATAAAGCCTTTAATAAACACATTGGAAATAAAGCCATTCTTTAATAAACAAGCAATATATTGAAAATAAAGCCGCTCTTTGATAAACAATCAATACATTGAAAATAACGCCATTCTTTAATAAGCAATCACATTGAAAATAAAGCCTTCTTTGATAAACAATTGTGGCAACCCGGCGGCGGCGGCCCCAAACCCCTGAAGCCGAGGGGGAGGCGGTGGATGGCGTATACCGCCGATATCCACCAGCCGGAGCCCAAGAGGCCTCACCGACGGGAGTGACCTCCCCCTCCAGGGACGAGACCGGCCCGGCCGGAGAGACAATTCCCCTGGACGCCACCGTGGCTCACGGAGTCACACGTATGATTTCTGATTTCCCCCTTTATTTAATGAATAAACGCCCTACCGGGCTTTGAACGACTTGGCGTGTGTTGATTTCGCCCGTGAGAGACGTTCCACACAATCGATGCATTGAAAATAAAGCCGTTCTTTAACAAACAAGCAATGCGTTGAAAATAAAGCCTCTCTTTGATAAACAAGCGACGCGTTGCAATAACGGACACGGGTCGAATCAGACGAACGCTTGTTTATAAAGGCACCGGTCCCTCGACATGGGCGTTTCCACCCGTGTCCCGACCCGACCCTGTGCGTTCCGTTTCGTTCCGATCGTTCCGATTTCGGCCTCTGCTCAAAGCAGACGGTGCGTTCCAATTTCGACCCCGAACCGTCGGTTCGACCGGTCGGACCGAACTTATTCTCGGTCCGAGGTGCCCGCGGGGGCCGGGACGGGCCAGAGGTGCGGTGGCCGGAAGGGGGCGCCAAAGCGGTCCGTCCCGCGGCTGCGCCGCGGGCCGGACCCCGATAGTGAAGAACGGTAAGCTTCCTTTGCGCAGGGGCCATGCTAATCTTCTCTGTATCGTTCCAATTTTAGTAGATGTGATACCGAAGTAACACAATAACCGCCTAATCCTCAGTTACCTATGTACCTCTGCTCAGACACCAAACGCTATCTGCTGGTGGAGCTACAACAGACGATTCATACGTTGGGCGATTTGCGGTTGCTGAGAAACAGAAAGCTTCGATGGACCGATAGCGCAAAAGATAACGTGGCTGAGGAACGTTCTTCTCTTTATTTATCCGACAGAAAAGAGGAAAAAACCCACCTCACTCGTCGCGTCGATAAAGAACTTCTTTTTTTTTACGACCCAGCAATCAGCGAACGACAACAGAGACACCCAAAGCGTCGGATCGAATCCCCGTGAAATCAACGCTTTTGACCGGCCGTTCTCGTCGTAAATGAAGACGAGAACCCTTTGTTATGTTATAATTATTATTACATTACAATATGCAAAATATGACAGACCAAAAGCCCTTATTGTGAATTTTATTTTCTTGTCTTGTTACTTATAGACCTGAATTGCATCCTTGTCCAATAGGTGGCGCTCTCGAATAATGTCTGTAGAGTGTGGTGTGGGGAGGGGGGTCTTGACCTTGGTAACCGTTTTGTATTGATTTAGAATGAGATCGTATTTACTTAACGGTTGCTAAGTTATACTTTATGTCCAATAGGGGGCGCTCTCGAATAATGTTTGTAGAGTGTGGTGTGGGGAGGGTGGCCTTGACCTTGGTGACCATTTTGTATTTGTTTAGAATGATATTGTTACGTATTTTAAAATCAAGATTGCAGTACCCAAAAAAGTCCGCTGGGGCTAGAGCTATCCGAGGGTGGTCTCGGAATTCCCACGCCCCGCTGTTTGCCCGAGCTAGGTCCAAAAAAACGTTTTTGAAAAGTGGTAAGTTGCCCTTAACCTAACCCTAACCCATTAACAAACGACTCAAAATGGCCTAAAACGTGCTCCTAGACACTTTCTGTGTGAACTTTTTTGACTCCGCACTTGGTCAGATTTTCACAAAATTGTACATGGGGGGGGGGGGGGGGGGTCAACGGCAGCTATATGAAGGAAGTTAGCTAGAACTCCAAAACTTCGCACACCTGTCTAAGGAGCCTAGAGCACCTTCCACACCAAATATCGTTAATACCCCTTTTTCCCTCGCCGAGTGGCACAAATTTTTCCCTTGCCGAGTGGCACAAATTTGAACATTTCAAATTCAATTTTCTATACCAAACCAAGCCACCAGGTGGCCAGAACTTGGCACAGACGTAGCCCTGATCCATAGCTACCACCCCATAGGGTTCATGTTCCCACGCCCCTCTCCCTGTTCCCATGGCAACGCTTTTAGGTGTTTTCCAATGTTAAAAAAAGTTGCCACTTGGGGCGCCAAATTCCCTCCCTTCTGCTTCATAGTTACCGTACCAAAATGAACCAACGAAGACGGAGGACTACTCTAAGGTAAGTTTTTTGCTTTATTCAAAACGAAACAATGTTAAAATACATGGTACTATGCTGTGTATGAGGTGCAGGTTATTTTGTAATTGTTTCAGCATTTCCTGGGGTTGTGCGGTGTATGGAACACAGGAATTTGCCAATTTCAAAAATATCGCCCACAATAGGGACTAGGGCGTGTAGAGGGGCCCCAGGGCTACCACGGGCACTATTCAGAATTCCCACGCTCCGCTGTTCCTTTAAATCGCTTCACTTCAAATTTTTAAAATCAAGATTGCAGTACCCAAAAAAGTCCGCTGGGGCTAGAGCTATCCGAGAGTGGTCTCGGAATTCCCACGCCCCGCTGTTTGCCCGAGCTAGGTCCAAAAAAACGTTTTTGAAAAGTGGTAAGTTGCCCTTAACCTAACCCTAACCCATTAGCAAACGACTCAAAATGGCCTAAAACGTGCTCCTAGACACTTTCTGTGTGAACTTTTTTGACTCCACACGTGCTCAAATTTTCACAAGATTTTACATGGGGGGGGGGGGGGTCAATGGCAGCTATATGAAGGAAGTTGGCTAGAACTCCAAAACTTTGAATTAAAACTTAAAAGATAGAACGCTTCACGAATTTGCGTGTCATCCTTGCGCAGGGGCCATGCTAATCTTCTCTGTATCGTTCCAATTTTAGTAGATGTGATACCGAAGTAACACAATAACCGCCTAATCCTCAGTTACCTATGTACCTCTGCTCAGACACCAAACGCTATCTGCTGGTGGAGCTACAACAGACGATTCATACGTTGGGCGATTTGCGGTTGCTGAGAAACAGAAAGCTTCGATGGACCGATAGCGCAAAAGATAACGTGGCTGAGGAACGTTCTTCTCTTTATTTATCCGACAGAAAAGAGGAAAAAACCCACCTCACTCGTCGCGTCGATAAAGAACTTCTTTTTTTTTACGACCCAGCAATCAGCGAACGACAACAGAGACACCCAAAGCGTCGGATCGAATCCCCGTGAAATCAACGCTTTTGACCGGCCGTTCTCGTCGTAAATGAAGACGAGAACCCTTTGTTATGTTATAATTATTATTACATTACAATATGCAAAATATGACAGACCAAAAGCCCTTATTGTGAATTTTATTTTCTTGTCTTGTTACTTATAGACCTGAATTGCATCCTTGTCCAATAGGTGGCGCTCTCGAATAATGTCTGTAGAGTGTGGTGTGGGGAGGGGGGTCTTGACCTTGGTAACCGTTTTGTATTGATTTAGAATGAGATCGTATTTACTTAACGGTTGCTAAGTTATACTTTATGTCCAATAGGGGGCGCTCTCGAATAATGTTTGTAGAGTGTGGTGTGGGGAGGGTGGCCTTGACCTTGGTGACCATTTTGTATTTGTTTAGAATGATATTGTTACGTATTTTAAAATCAAGATTGCAGTACCCAAAAAAGTCCGCTGGGGCTAGAGCTATCCGAGGGTGGTCTCGGAATTCCCACGCCCCGCTGTTTGCCCGAGCTAGGTCCAAAAAAACGTTTTTGAAAAGTGGTAAGTTGCCCTTAACCTAACCCTAACCCATTAACAAACGACTCAAAATGGCCTAAAACGTGCTCCTAGACACTTTCTGTGTGAACTTTTTTGACTCCGCACTTGGTCAGATTTTCACAAAATTGTACATGGGGGGGGGGGGGGGGGTCAACGGCAGCTATATGAAGGAAGTTAGCTAGAACTCCAAAACTTCGCACACCTGTCTAAGGAGCCTAGAGCACCTTCCACACCAAATATCGTTAATACCCCTTTTTCCCTCGCCGAGTGGCACAAATTTTTCCCTTGCCGAGTGGCACAAATTTGAACATTTCAAATTCAATTTTCTATACCAAACCAAGCCACCAGGTGGCCAGAACTTGGCACAGACGTAGCCCTGATCCATAGCTACCACCCCATAGGGTTCATGTTCCCACGCCCCTCTCCCTGTTCCCATGGCAACGCTTTTAGGTGTTTTCCAATGTTAAAAAAAGTTGCCACTTGGGGCGCCAAATTCCCTCCCTTCTGCTTCATAGTTACCGTACCAAAATGAACCAACGAAGACGGAGGACTACTCTAAGGTAAGTTTTTTGCTTTATTCAAAACGAAACAATGTTAAAATACATGGTACTATGCTGTGTATGAGGTGCAGGTTATTTTGTAATTGTTTCAGCATTTCCTGGGGTTGTGCGGTGTATGGAACACAGGAATTTGCCAATTTCAAAAATATCGCCCACAATAGGGACTAGGGCGTGTAGAGGGGCCCCAGGGCTACCACGGGCACTATTCAGAATTCCCACGCTCCGCTGTTCCTTTAAATCGCTTCACTTCAAATTTTTAAAATCAAGATTGCAGTACCCAAAAAAGTCCGCTGGGGCTAGAGCTATCCGAGAGTGGTCTCGGAATTCCCACGCCCCGCTGTTTGCCCGAGCTAGGTCCAAAAAAACGTTTTTGAAAAGTGGTAAGTTGCCCTTAACCTAACCCTAACCCATTAGCAAACGACTCAAAATGGCCTAAAACGTGCTCCTAGACACTTTCTGTGTGAACTTTTTTGACTCCACACGTGCTCAAATTTTCACAAGATTTTACATGGGGGGGGGGGGGTCAATGGCAGCTATATGAAGGAAGTTGGCTAGAACTCCAAAACTTTGAATTAAAACTTAAAAGATAGAACGCTTCACGAATTTGCGTGTCATCCTTGCGCAGGGGCCATGCTAATCTTCTCTGTATCGTTCCAATTTTAGTAGATGTGATACCGAAGTAACACAATAACCGGCTAATCCTCAGTTACCTATGTACCTCTGCTCAGACACCAAACGCTATCTGCTGGTGGAGCTACAACAGACGATTCATACGTTGGGCGATTTGCGGTTGCTGAGAAACAGAAAGCTTCGATGGACCGATAGCGCAAAAGATAACGTGGCTGAGGAGCGTTCTTCTCTTTATTTATCCGACAGAAAAGAGGAAAAAACCCACCTCACTCGTCGCGTCGATAAAGAACTTCTTTTTTTTTACGACCCAGCAATCAGCGAACGACAACAGAGACACCCAAAGCGTCGGATCGAATCCCCGTGAAATCAACGCTTTTGACCGGCCGTTCTCGTCGTAAATGAAGACGAGAACCCTTTGTTATGTTATAATTATTATTACATTACAATATGCAAAATATGACAGACCAAAAGCCCTTATTGTGAATTTTATTTTCTTGTCTTGTTACTTATAGACCTGAATTGCATCCTTGTCCAATAGGTGGCGCTCTCGAATAATGTCTGTAGAGTGTGGTGTGGGGAGGGGGGTCTTGACCTTGGTAACCGTTTTGTATTGATTTAGAATGAGATCGTATTTACTTAACGGTTGCTAAGTTATACTTTATGTCCAATAGGGGGCGCTCTCGAATAATGTTTGTAGAGTGTGGTGTGGGGAGGGTGGCCTTGACCTTGGTGACCATTTTGTATTTGTTTAGAATGATATTGTTACGTATTTTAAAATCAAGATTGCAGTACCCAAAAAAGTCCACTGGGGCTAGAGCTATCCGAGGGTGGTCTCGGAATTCCCACGCCCCGCTGTTTGCCCGAGCTAGGTCCAAAAAAACGTTTTTGAAAAGTGGTAAGTTGCCCTTAACCTAACCCTAACCCATTAACAAACGACTCAAAATGGCCTAAAACGTGCTCCTAGACACTTTCTGTGTGAACTTTTTTGACTCCGCACTTGGTCAGATTTTCACAAAATTGTACATGGGGGGGGGGGGGGGGGGGGTCAACGGCAGCTATATGAAGGAAGTTAGCTAGAACTCCAAAACTTCGCACACCTGTCTAAGGAGCCTAGAGCACCTTCCACACCAAATATCGTTAATACCCCTTTTTCCCTCGCCGAGTGGCACAAATTTTTCCCTTGCCGAGTGGCACAAATTTGAACATTTCAAATTCAATTTTCTATACCAAACCAAGCCACCAGGTGGCCAGAACTTGGCACAGACGTAGCCCTGATCCATAGCTACCACCCCATAGGGTTCATGTTCCCACGCCCCTCTCCCTGTTCCCATGGCAACGCTTTTAGGTGTTTTCCAATGTTAAAAAAAGTTGCCACTTGGGGCGCCAAATTCCCTCCCTTCTGCTTCATAGTTACCGTACCAAAATGAACCAACGAAGACGGAGGACTACTCTAAGGTAAGTTTTTTGCTTTATTCAAAACGAAACAATGTTAAAATACATGGTACTATGCTGTGTATGAGGTGCAGGTTATTTTGTAATTGTTTCAGCATTTCCTGGGGTTGTGCGGTGTATGGAACACAGGAATTTGCCAATTTCAAAAATATCGCCCACAATAGGGACTAGGGCGTGTAGAGGGGCCCCAGGGCTACCACGGGCACTATTCAGAATTCCCACGCTCCGCTGTTCCTTTAAATCGCTTCACTTCAAATTTTTAAAATCAAGATTGCAGTACCCAAAAAAGTCCGCTGGGGCTAGAGCTATCCGAGAGTGGTCTCGGAATTCCCACGCCCCGCTGTTTGCCCGAGCTAGGTCCAAAAAAACGTTTTTGAAAAGTGGTAAGTTGCCCTTAACCTAACCCTAACCCATTAGCAAACGACTCAAAATGGCCTAAAACGTGCTCCTAGACACTTTCTGTGTGAACTTTTTTGACTCCACACGTGCTCAAATTTTCACAAGATTTTACATGGGGGGGGGGGGGGTCAATGGCAGCTATATGAAGGAAGTTGGCTAGAACTCCAAAACTTTGAATTAAAACTTAAAAGATAGAACGCTTCACGAATTTGCGTGTCATCCTTGCGCAGGGGCCATGCTAATCTTCTCTGTATCGTTCCAATTTTAGTAGATGTGATACCGAAGTAACACAATAACCGCCTAATCCTCAGTTACCTATGTACCTCTGCTCAGACACCAAACGCTATCTGCTGGTGGAGCTACAACAGACGATTCATACGTTGGGCGATTTGCGGTTGCTGAGAAACAGAAAGCTTCGATGGACCGATAGCGCAAAAGATAACGTGGCTGAGGAACGTTCTTCTCTTTATTTATCCGACAGAAAAGAGGAAAAAACCCACCTCACTCGTCGCGTCGATAAAGAACTTCTTTTTTTTTACGACCCAGCAATCAGCGAACGACAACAGAGACACCCAAAGCGTCGGATCGAATCCCCGTGAAATCAACGCTTTTGACCGGCCGTTCTCGTCGTAAATGAAGACGAGAACCCTTTGTTATGTTATAATTATTATTACATTACAATATGCAAAATATGACAGACCAAAAGCCCTTATTGTGAATTTTATTTTCTTGTCTTGTTACTTATAGACCTGAATTGCATCCTTGTCCAATAGGTGGCGCTCTCGAATAATGTCTGTAGAGTGTGGTGTGGGGAGGGGGGTCTTGACCTTGGTAACCGTTTTGTATTGATTTAGAATGAGATCGTATTTACTTAACGGTTGCTAAGTTATACTTTATGTCCAATAGGGGGCGCTCTCGAATAATGTTTGTAGAGTGTGGTGTGGGGAGGGTGGCCTTGACCTTGGTGACCATTTTGTATTTGTTTAGAATGATATTGTTACGTATTTTAAAATCAAGATTGCAGTACCCAAAAAAGTCCGCTGGGGCTAGAGCTATCCGAGGGTGGTCTCGGAATTCCCACGCCCCGCTGTTTGCCCGAGCTAGGTCCAAAAAAACGTTTTTGAAAAGTGGTAAGTTGCCCTTAACCTAACCCTAACCCATTAACAAACGACTCAAAATGGCCTAAAACGTGCTCCTAGACACTTTCTGTGTGAACTTTTTTGACTCCGCACTTGGTCAGATTTTCACAAAATTGTACATGGGGGGGGGGGGGGGTCAACGGCAGCTATATGAAGGAAGTTAGCTAGAACTCCAAAACTTCGCACACCTGTCTAAGGAGCCTAGAGCACCTTCCACACCAAATATCGTTAATACCCCTTTTTCCCTCGCCGAGTGGCACAAATTTGAACATTTCAAATTCAATTTTCTATACCAAACCAAGCCACCAGGTGGCCAGAACTTGGCACAGACGTAGCCCTGATCCATAGCTACCACCCCATAGGGTTCATGTTCCCACGCCCCTCTCCCTGTTCCCATGGCAACGCTTTTAGGTGTTTTCCAATGTTAAAAAAAGTTGCCACTTGGGGCGCCAAATTCCCTCCCTTCTGCTTCATAGTTACCGTACCAAAATGAACCAACGAAGACGGAGGACTACTCTAAGGTAAGTTTTTTGCTTTATTCAAAACGAAACAATGTTAAAATACATGGTACTATGCTGTGTATGAGGTGCAGGTTATTTTGTAATTGTTTCAGCATTTCCTGGGGTTGTGCGGTGTATGGAACACAGGAATTTGCCAATTTCAAAAATATCGCCCACAATAGGGACTAGGGCGTGTAGAGGGGCCCCAGGGCTACCACGGGCACTATTCAGAATTCCCACGCTCCGCTGTTCCTTTAAATCGCTTCACTTCAAATTTTTAAAATCAAGATTGCAGTACCCAAAAAAGTCCGCTGGGGCTAGAGCTATCCGAGAGTGGTCTCGGAATTCCCACGCCCCGCTGTTTGCCCGAGCTAGGTCCAAAAAAACGTTTTTGAAAAGTGGTAAGTTGCCCTTAACCTAACCCTAACCCATTAGCAAACGACTCAAAATGGCCTAAAACGTGCTCCTAGACACTTTCTGTGTGAACTTTTTTGACTCCACACGTGCTCAAATTTTCACAAGATTTTACATGGGGGGGGGGGGGTCAATGGCAGCTATATGAAGGAAGTTGGCTAGAACTCCAAAACTTTGAATTAAAACTTAAAAGATAGAACGCTTCACGAAATTGCGTGTCATCCTTGCGCAGGGGCCATGCTAATCTTCTCTGTATCGTTCCAATTTTAGTAGATGTGATACCGAAGTAACACAAATACTGCCTAATCCTCAGTTAGCTATGTACCTCTGCTCAGACACCAAACGCTATCTGCTGGTGGAGCTACAACAGACGATTCATACGTTGGGCGATTTGCGGTTGCTGAGAAACAGAAAGCTTCGATGGACCGATAGCGCAAAAGATAACGTGGCTGAGGAACGTTCTTCTCTTTATTTATCCGACAGAAAAGAGGAAAAAACCCACCTCACTCGTCGCGTCGATAAAGAACTTCTTCTTTTTTACGACCCAGCAATCAGCGAACGACAACAGAGACACCCAAAGCGTCGGATCGAATCCCCGTGAAATCAACGCTTTTGACCGGCCGTTCTCGTCGCAAATGAAGACGAGAACCCTTTGTTACGTTATAATTATTATTACATTACAATATGCAAAATATGACAGACCAAAAGCCCTTATTGTGAATTTTATTTTCTTGTCTTGTTACTTATAGACCTGAATTGCATCCTTGTCCAATAGGTGGCGCTCTCGAATACTGTCTGTAGAGTGTGGTGTGGGGAGGGGGGTCTTGACCTTGGTAACCGTTTTGTATTTATTTAGAATGAGATCGTATTTACTTAACGGTTGCTAAGTTATACTTTATGTCCAATAGGGGGCGCCCTCGAATAATGTTTGTAGAGTGTGGTGTGGGGAGGGTGGCCTTGACCTTGGTGACCATTTTGTATTTGTTTAGAATGATATTGTTACGTATTTTAAAATCAAGATTGCAGTACCCAAAAAAGTCCGCTGGGGCTAGAGCTATCCGAGGGTGGTCTCGGAATTCCCACGCCCCGCTGTTTGCCCGAGCTAGGTCCAAAAAAACGTTTTTGAAAAGTGGTAAGTTGCCCTTAACCTAACCCTAACCCATTAACAAACGACTCAAAATGGCCTAAAACGTGCTCCTAGACACTTTCTGTGTGAACTTTTTTGACTCCGCACTTGGTCAGATTTTCACAAAATTGTACATGGGGGGGGGGGGGGTCAACGGCAGCTATATGAAGGAAGTTAGCTAGAACTCCAAAACTTCGCACACCTGTCTAAGGAGCCTAGAGCACCTTCCACACCAAATATCGTTAATACCCCTTTTTCCCTCGCCGAGTGGCACAAATTTTTCCCTTGCCGAGTGGCACAAATTTGAACATTTCAAATTCAATTTTCTATACCAAACCAAGCCACCAGGTGGCCAGAACTTGGCACAGACGTAGCCCTGATCCATAGCTACCACCCCATAGGGTTCATGTTCCCACGCCCCTCTCCCTGTTCCCATGGCAACGCTTTTAGGTGTTTTCCAATGTTAAAAAAAGTTGCCACTTGGGGCGCCAAATTCCCTCCCTTCTGCTTCATAGTTACCGTACCAAAATGAACCAACGAAGACGGAGGACTACTCTAAGGTAAGTTTTTTGCTTTATTCAAAACGAAACAATGTTAAAATACATGGTACTATGCTGTGTATGAGGTGCAGGTTATTTTGTAATTGTTTCAGCATTTCCTGGGGCTGTGCGGTGTATGGAACACAGGAATTTGCCAATTTCAAAAATATCGCCCACAATAGGGACTAGGGCGTGTAGAGGGGCCCCAGGGCTACCACGGGCACTATTCAGAATTCCCACGCTCCGCTGTTCCTTTAAATCGCTTCACTTCAAATTTTTAAAATCAAGATTGCAGTACCCAAAAAAGTCCGCTGGGGCTAGAGCTATCCGAGAGTGGTCTCGGAATTCCCACGCCCCGCTGTTTGCCCGAGCTAGGTCCAAAAAAACGTTTTTGAAAAGTGGTAAGTTGCCCTTAACCTAACCCTAACCCATTAGCAAACGACTCAAAATGGCCTAAAACGTGCTCCTAGACACTTTCTGTGTGAACTTTTTTGACTCCACACGTGCTCAAATTTTCACAAGATTTTACATGGGGGGGGGGGGGTCAATGGCAGCTATATGAAGGAAGTTGGCTAGAACTCCAAAACTTTGAATTAAAACTTAAAAGATAGAACGCTTCACGAATTTGCGTGTCATCCTTGCGCAAGGATGACACGCAAATTCGTGAAGCGTTCTATCTTTTAAGTTTTAATTCAAAGTTTTGGAGTTCTAGCCAACTTCCTTCATATAGCTGCCATTGACCCCCCCCCCCCCATGTAAAATCTTGTGAAAATTTGAGCACGTGTGGAGTCAAAAAAGTTCACACAGAAAGTGTCTAGGAGCACGTTTTAGGCCATTTTGAGTCGTTTGCTAATGGGTTAGGGTTAGGTTAAGGGCAACTTACCACTTTTCAAAAACGTTTTTTTGGACCTAGCTCGGGCAAACAGCGGGGCGTGGGAATTCCGAGACCACTCTCGGATAGCTCTAGCCCCAGCGGACTTTTTTGGGTACTGCAATCTTGATTTTAAAAATTTGAAGTGAAGCGATTTAAAGGAACAGCGGAGCGTGGGAATTCTGAATAGTGCCCGTGGTAGCCCTGGGGCCCCTCTACACGCCCTAGTCCCTATTGTGGGCGATATTTTTGAAATTGGCAAATTCCTGTGTTCCATACACCGCACAGCCCCAGGAAATGCTGAAACAATTACAAAATAACCTGCACCTCATACACAGCATAGTACCATGTATTTTAACATTGTTTCGTTTTGAATAAAGCAAAAAACTTACCTTAGAGTAGTCCTCCGTCTTCGTTGGTTCATTTTGGTACGGTAACTATGAAGCAGAAGGGAGGGAATTTGGCGCCCCAAGTGGCAACTTTTTTTAACATTGGAAAACACCTAAAAGCGTTGCCATGGGAACAGGGAGAGGGGCGTGGGAACATGAACCCTATGGGGTGGTAGCTATGGATCAGGGCTACGTCTGTGCCAAGTTCTGGCCACCTGGTGGCTTGGTTTGGTATAGAAAATTGAATTTGAAATGTTCAAATTTGTGCCACTCGGCAAGGGAAAAATTTGTGCCACTCGGGGAGGGAAAAAGGGGTATTAACGATATTTGGTGTGGAAGGTGCTCTAGGCTCCTTAGACAGGTGTGCGAAGTTTTGGAGTTCTAGCTAACTTCCTTCATATAGCTGCCGTTGACCCCCCCCCCCCCCCCCATGTACAATTTTGTGAAAATCTGACCAAGTGCGGAGTCAAAAAAGTTCACACAGAAAGTGTCTAGGAGCACGTTTTAGGCCATTTTGAGTCGTTTGTTAATGGGTTAGGGTTAGGTTAAGGGCAACTTACCACTTTTCAAAAACGTTTTTTTGGACCTAGCTCGGGCAAACAGCGGGGCGTGGGAATTCCGAGACCACCCTCGGATAGCTCTAGCCCCAGCGGACTTTTTTGGGTACTGCAATCTTGATTTTAAAATACGTAACAATATCATTCTAAACAAATACAAAATGGTCACCAAGGTCAAGGCCACCCTCCCCACACCACACTCTACAAACATTATTCGAGGGCGCCCCCTATTGGACATAAAGTATAACTTAGCAACCGTTAAGTAAATACGATCTCATTCTAAATAAATACAAAACGGTTACCAAGGTCAAGACCCCCCTCCCCACACCACACTCTACAGACAGTATTCGAGAGCGCCACCTATTGGACAAGGATGCAATTCAGGTCTATAAGTAACAAGACAAGAAAATAAAATTCACAATAAGGGCTTTTGGTCTGTCATATTTTGCATATTGTAATGTAATAATAATTATAACATAACAAAGGGTTCTCGTCTTCATTTGCGACGAGAACGGCCGGTCAAAAGCGTTGATTTCACGGGGATTCGATCCGACGCTTTGGGTGTCTCTGTTGTCGTTCGCTGATTGCTGGGTCGTAAAAAAGAAGAAGTTCTTTATCGACGCGACGAGTGAGGTGGGTTTTTTCCTCTTTTCTGTCGGATAAATAAAGAGAAGAACGTTCCTCAGCCACGTTATCTTTTGCGCAATCGGTCCATCGAAGCTTTCTGTTTCTCAGCAACCGCAAATCGCCCAACGTATGAATCGTCTGTTGTAGCTCCACCAGCAGATAGCGTTTGGTGTCTGAGCAGAGGTACATAGCTAACTGAGGATTAGGCAGTATTTGTGTTACTTCGGTATCACATCTACTAAAATTGGAACGATACAGAGAAGATTAGCATGGCCCCTGCGCAAAGGACACCCCGCATTCCTCTCTGTTTTGACACCCCGCATTCCTGTGTTGATCCTGCAGAAAAAGACGAAAAAGCCCGCCCCCTCGCGGCCGATAAAGAAAGTTTTTTTTGACGACCCACCAATCAGCGACGAGGACGAGGACGACGACGGAGAAGCCCAAAGCGTCGGATCGAACCCCCGTCAAACCAACGCTTATATTACTTGCTTTCATTGAATTAAACAAACCATTTATTCTTGTGATTTTTATATTAAAATAATGCCATTTGTTATTGTCAACTTATTGCTTTCAATGATATCTTTTTATAATCCATTTGCTGTCAGTGTTATGAGTTTATTGAAATAAAAAACCCATTTATTATTATTCTTGTGAGTATTATATTAAAAGAATGCCATTTATTGTCAACTTATTGCTTTATGTATATATTTATAATCCATTTGCTGTCAGTGTTATGACTTTATTGAAATAAACCATTAATTATTATTCTTGTGGACTTTTTTGCTAAAGAAGAAAAACAAACAAGGGACAAGCATGTACCGTCGAAAGAGAACTTATTTTATTATTCATTCATATACAGTATATATATATGTATATGGTGTGTCCATTATCAGGAATTAATGAGTCGTGAACCATCCTCCGCAAAGTTATATGCTATGTTATATGCTATGTTATATGCTATATGAATAAATATGGCAGTGTGTGTATGCACTTAGTAATTAACGAACAAAACAGAACTATACACACACTAAACAACTATATACACTAACACTGCAAAATAACTATAGACAGTAACACTGCAAAATAACTATATACACAACATAAAAAAAACTATATACAAAAGAACTATATACAACACCATCCCCGGCAAGAGTGCGCATCAGCGCTGGGCTCTACCCTGGTCCCGCTCCTTCTTCCCCCTCAGCCAGTCCTCCACACTCTGACCCGCCGCGACAGAACAGAAGACTTCTCCGCCGTAGCGGGAGTGTCCGGTCTCCCTCCGCCTCGGCTGGCCGCATTTACTGCACTTATGCACCTGTGGCACGCCGGCCCGGTGAGAGAGGGTCGTGCCTGGAGGTGCCTCAGCCCGTCGCTTGGCGCTCAGCCTCCTCGCTTCAACTGTTTTGAGGGCGACAGGCAGCTCAGGGCCGGCGTGCTGTGCGGCGGGCAGGGGTACAGGCAGCTCAGGGCCGGCGTGCTGTGCGGCGGCCAGCGGCGGAGGGAGGACGTGTGGAGCCGGCAATGTCCGAGGGAGCGTCAGGAGGGGGGGGGGGACGGGGAGCACCCACACACACTGCCGGGGCAGTGAGAGGTCCACAAGGAGAGGCTGTGCTGCTCTTAAAGGTCCAGTTGCAGCTGCGGCAGCAGCCGTCGGCAGGAAGGCCGGGTAAGCAGCCGAGGGGGCGGGCGGTCGTGGCGCCAGTAGCCGTCTGTGCACCACTGGCGCCTGCAGAGCGGGCACCGGTGCTGCCACAGCCGGTGCCGCTGCCGGGGCTACCGCCCCCCTCGCTGCCGCTGTCGTCGCCCGGCCTTGAGGCACCGCCGACGTCGCCGTTGCTGCTGCCGCCGGACGATCCACCGCCGCTGCTGAGGCCGGGCCCGGCGCTGTCGCCGCGGCCGCCGCCGGTGGTCGTCCTCCGTCTGCTGCAACGCCTGGAGTCAGCACAGCCCTCTCCTTCTCTCGCTGCGTCCGGGTAAACCTGAGAGCGGGTGGCGACATAGTGTTTTAGTTACAGTTACACCATCGAGAGCGTGTGGTTCAAGCGTGTCACTGCCCAAAGCATCCAACGCACCACAGCGAGAGGGTCCTAGCGTTCAGCTCAAAGAGCTGAACGGGCGCCCGAGCCATCAACCTCTGGTGTCCCAGCACAAGCTCCCGGATGTGGCGGTAACGAAGCAGTGCGCTGTCCCACCGTGTACCCCGGGCGCCGCCTTGCACACGGGTGCCCGTAGGGTACAGGTTGCAGAGCTGGACGCACACTGCTTCTACCAGCCGGCTTGTGCTGGGACTGCTGGCGGGTCCAGAGGTCTGTCCGACCAGGCAGCTGCGGACGAGGGACAAAAACAACGACAGACGTTACGTAAAGCGGCTTGCGTGTACGTCGGGGAAATGTACGACCGAAGCTTAGCCTCCTCACCGTCGCAGGCTCTCCACACCAGGGATACTGGTGCGGCCTGGCTTCGCTGCCATGAATCGACCCCCCCGAGCTGCCCCGTCCGTGTAGCGGGGAGGGTAAACTACTCGGGCCCTGTCGAACGGGGACAGGGCCTCGTAGAGCCCGATGAGCTCGTCTACCCTCCCCTCGGACAGGGCCTGTTCGTGGCGCAGCCCCACTAAGGCCGTGGCCAAGCGGACCACGGCCAGGTACCCCGGCTGGTCGTCTGGTCCTCGGTAGTCCTGCGAACACAAGCGGATACAGAAAACAACAAGTCAGACGGACGCCACAGAGCGCTGCGTTTGATCGAGCCAGTGAGTCGCACCGCTGTCGCACTCACCTCAGCGGTCTGCTGAGGCTCTGGTGAGGACCGGCCGGGGGAGCGGGGCGCGGGCTCGGGGGGATCGGTCGGACGGGATGGCTCGGGCGCGGGTGCGTCAGCTGGTTGCCCTGACCGCGGGTCCGTCCGAGGAGCGGTGAACTCGCCAGGCACGTGGAGTGTGAGGTCCTCCAACTCATGCCGGCCTTCGGCGAGCTCGTCGTCCTCCTCGGTAGGCGGTGGACCCGCGTCCGGAACGTCAGGGTCCAAGCTGACGTCCTGCAGCACTCTGCCCGTCTGGGAGTACAGGTACTCGATGCCGATGAGTTCCCCTGAAGCACAACGGCATCGTCACTCAATCTGGTACAAACATCGTTCTGCGCGGACACGTGTAAGCGTGGTGACGCCGGCTCAAACGTTCTTACCCGTGTACTCCCTGGGCTTGGTGTAGTCCCTGACCAAACTCGAGCCAAGCACCCGTTGGCTGAGCTGGTCAAGGGAGTGCTGCAGGGGGCCACTGTAGGTGCGGAGCAGCGGACGACCCTCCTGTGCCGCGGACGCCGCCCTGTCCTCGTTCCATCTCACCAACCCCTCCAGGAGAAAAGCCTGGAAGTGCCAAGGGTTGGCACTTTCTCCTGAGGAGGAACACAGACGCGTTTAGCGGTTTAGTCAGCACGCACAACGTGAACGACGAGGGCGGCGGCAGTGAAAGATAGACACGACGGTGAAACCCGTGGTTTACCTGGAATGAAGCGGTTGAGGTGGAGATGGAACGACTCCAGGGACGTGGAGCCGCGCGCACAACGGTACGTCGGCAGGCTGATCCCCCCCTTGGTCAGCCTGCCTGTCTCCGTGTACAGCTCCACGCCCGGCGGGTCCTGGATGCACTCGAGGTGCCGTCGCTGCTCCGCACGGATTGCCTGGATGCGGTCTCGGTCCAGCAGGGGAATCCCCATGGTGTCTCGCCCGTTGGCACCGCCGAAGGTTTGCAGGAGGTCATCAATCAGCCGCTCGGTCGCCGCAGCTCCACGCGTGCGGCGACGGCAATGGAGAGCCATCTCCCTGCGGCTGACGTGCCTCCACACTCCGGCTTCGGACGAGAAGGTCATCCCCTGCGCCTCTAGCGTCCTCCTCTTGGCGTTGAGCAACCGGGCTGTGTCCTCTGGGTCCCACAGGAAGATACTGGCGGACAGCTGCTGCAGGAAGGGCTTGTAGAGCTGGTGGCTCTCGGTTGTGACACCTGACGCGTAGCGTCGCATCAGGTGCCAAATGTCCAACCGGACCACCAGCTTGTCCCACTCCTGGAACGCAGCAGCTGCCTTGGACCCCCCGTGGGACGAACAGCAGTCCCGGTCGACGTAGAGGACGCGAGGCTGCGCTACCCCAGCGTCCCGGTACCGCCGCATTAACCCCGCGGCCATGGGCAACAGGCCACCCCCCTCGGTGGCCGTGAGCACGGACATTAGCACCTGCCCGTGCTCGTTGCCCACGTTGGTCGCCCAGGCTGCGGTATGGGCGGCGGCACCGGCGAGCTTCCGGGTCACCTGTTTGAAGGCGAGGCGACAGACACAGACACAGACACAGACACAGACACAGACACAGACACAGACACACACACACACACACACACACACACACACACACACACACACACACACACACACACACACACACACACACGTCAATAAGGCTGCACGCACGTCGCAAGTCAATAGGGCTGCACGCACGTCGCAAGAGAGTAACGCTCGTGCTCCGACACCACATTCACCTTCTTGGTCGAATCCATCTTCAAGATGGATCCGAAGACTGAGGTGACCCGGGCCTTCACGTCCTCCAGGCGAGACAGGATGTCGTGGCAGTACACCACCAACAGCCAGCCGTACTGCGGCACGTCTGGCGATGGTTTCGGCGGTGGGGTGCACTGGCGCACGACACCCGTCGACGTGAAGGGCTCCATGACGCTGAGGTAGTGTATGGACCGCCGCATCCAGGCCTCTGTGTGTGCCTCACAGAGTTTTTTTTGCAGCTGCGTGGCGCTGTTCCCCCGAGTACGCTCACGCAGCTGGATGATGACCCGCCGGTCGCAGGCAAGCCTACAGGGGAGCGCACGTGTTACAGAAGAGCCACACGCAGACACACCGACAGTTTTCAGACAGCTGCTTACTTGTAGGTGAGGATCGCCGGGAAGAGGGCGCGATGCCCCTCTCCCAGCTGCCTCACGACCTCCTGCGACCAGGCGGCTACCTTCCTCCGACACCGACGGCACTCCAGGTACTCGGTGGCCATCAAGTACCAGCCGTCGATGTCCAAGACCTTCCGGATGGTCTTGTACATCCCACACTTGGTGAGATGTTTCTGGCAGCATGTCGGCCGGGGACCCCACATGTGCAGGGGCGCCCAGAGGAACAACCGACACGCGAAGAAGGCAGCCGCCGAGGCGGGTGGCTGAGTATAGTTCAGCCGGGGCTGGGGGGGGTCCCACCACAGCTTGAGGTCCGTGGTTAGCTTGAGGGACCCCCCGCTGGTCTGCTGGAACAGCGCCCGGCCGATCCACTCCTGCTCTGCCCCGGTGAGGGCTGTCCGCCAGCCCTCAGGCAACCGGGTCTGTGAGGAGGATGAAGACAACACAGACAAACACACCGTGAGGAGGGCGAGTCGCTGCTGCGTACGCAGTCTGACGGTCGTCTCCACCGAGTCGTGTGTCTGTGAGTACGACGGGCGTGTGTCTGTACCTCAGCCCGAGCAGGAGCGGGCGTTGCCGGCTGCTCCACGTCGCCCGTCGTCGTCGTCTTCCTCCTCTTCTTCTTCGGCTCCGGCGCCAGGGTGGCCTCCCCGCACGGCGTCTCCTCCACGGAGACGCCACGAGGCTCCACCCTGGTCTGCGCCGGAGCCCGAGCAGGAAGCCCGACCGTCGGTGGAGCAGCCGCAACTTGTGGTGGTGGTGGTGGTGGTGGTGGTGGTGGTGGTGGTGGTGGTGGTGGGGTGGAGGACGGTGCCGGGGGAGGTGGAGTCGGAGGCGTCACCAGCGGGAGCGGGAGGGCCTGAAGGACCTGTACGCCAGCTTCAGACACGGTCACGCACAACCAAATGGCATCAGCACAATGAGAGTGACGGGGCAACACACGGGCAAGCGAGACTAAGTGAGTCTGAGCATTCATGACGTGCAGCATGCTGTTGATTAGATAAAATGGTTTAGTGCTACAAGGCGACTGTTAGTTACAAGGCGAGGTTTGCTAGACTGGGAGTTTAATCAAATCCACATTACCACCACGTGAGAGAGGACGGCGCGTCTACCACCTACAAAGACGGCTACATCACCTGATAAACCTACCTTTATCCTTCAGGCATCAGCTTTAGCGACCAGCAAATTAAAAAGTTACAGTTAATACAAACATACTGACTCAAGAATAGATATCCAAGGCCAATGTTACAGTGCGACACGTCCGGTGTGGTGCCAGTTACCCATTTCTACATCAGTGACCATCCGGACCAGCTCCTCGTCCGTCACCTCTGTGGTGGGGGGCGGCGGAACCGAGGGGCGCTGGTCTCTGACGGAAGACACCGCTATGGGGGGGGGGGGCAACGGTCAGTAAATCGTATACACTCAACCTCTGTTGTGTGTAACAGAAAGAAAGAGCTACCGACCTGGAGCTGCAGGCCGTGCTGGTGGGCTCATCAGTCTCCTGATCTGGGCCTGCAGCTCCCTGGGGCCCATCGGACGCCCGCGCACAAGGGCCGAGAAATTGGGAGCGGTCGGCTTGCGGGGCGGCAGCACGGTTGAAGCAGCGGCCTGGCTGGTGGTGGTGCTGGGGCCGCTGCTGGTGCTGCTGCTGGCGGGCGGAGGGGGTGTAGCAGCCGCCTCCGCCGACCGCTCCTTGTCTCGGCCCAAGAAGTACTGAATGGCGGCGTCCATGGAGCTCCCAGGCTGCGGTGTCTTCCGTCGTAGCCACTTGACGTATCTGCAAGACAATGATCGAAAATCAAAAAATATAAACATGTCACAGCACCGTCTCCACTGCCCTTCACCACAATATGACTTACTCCTGACGGTCCTTGTCCTTGGATTCGTACAGGTCCTTCAGGGTGTCCTCCTTGAACAGCCCGAAGCCAACAAGCGCCTCGCCCCCCCGCCCGGGCAGAGTGGCGCGAGCCCGGGCCTCCTCCTGCGCCCGGCGGAACTTGAGGTGCTCCGCAAAAGCGGGGTGGGCGCAGGAGTAGCGGGCGAGGCTGTCCTTGTTGGCCATGAACGGGCTGTCCAAGGCACTCGTCTCCCGCTCCCGCTGGTGACTGGCGACCAGGTGACAGGCGTAGCCCGCGTCGTTCTCCAGGAGCCACCGGAAGGTCTGACCCCGGTACTTGCCAGGCTGGATGCTGTGGCAGCCCAGCACCAGCATGGGGTTCCCGGGGTCACCACCCTCGGAGACGACGCGGGCTCGGGCCTCCTTCTCCACCTCCTCCGGCCTCTTGGCGCTGGCGGGAGCCTGGGTCCCGCGTGGCCCCATGGCGGCGGTGAAGGCCGCCGCCGCATCAGAGGCCCGCAGGACCAACTGATGCGACGCGGTAATCCTCAAATTTGCAAAAGACATCTACAATGACAACAAATGACACGACACAGCATTAAACGAGCATTGCATTAAACGTGCATTACAGTTTACTACCTTAAAGTGACTTTTATGTTCATGGATGCTTACAGGAAAGATAACAGAAGGTTTGAAAGGTTGGAATGCTAATCGCCGCGCCACCAGTTTCAATGGGAATCGCGACTCACCGTAATTTCAACATTAATTTTAACATATTTATAATTCGAAATTCGTCCCAGCATTTATACCACATACACACTAGGGTCTATAGCATATAACCGAGTCTTCCTCTAACATTTTAACGCATTTTTCACGATTTACCAGTACTCGTTTTCAAGGCTAACTCCCGCGCAATCCGTTTCAATGGCAATCGCGACTCTCCGTAATTTCAACATTAATTTTAACATATTTATAATTCGAAATTCGTCCCAGCATTTATACCACATACACAATAGGGTCTATAGCATATAACCGAGTCGTCCTCTAACATTTTAACGCATTTTTCACGGTTTACCAGCTCTCGTTTTCAAGGCTAATCGCCACATCCTACCTTATCACCGACTGCAGAGATAATGGCTGACACACGTGGAAGGTTTTCCTTAAGTTCATGCTGATGCGTGTTGCTGATTGGGCGGGGCGCCCCTTTAGCTGAGGTCCCTTAAGTCGATGCGCTGTTGCTGATTGGGCGGGCGAAAGTTGGGGAAAAGTTAAGGGGAAGATTTGTGGCTGCCGATTGGCTGAGAAACAGAGAGCATCGCTGGGCAGATAGCGCAAAGGAAGGTTACCGTTCTTCACTATCGGGGTTCGGCCCGCGGCACAGCCGCGGTACGGACCGCTTTGGCGCCCCCTTCCGGCCACCGCACCTCTGGCCCGTCCCGGCCCCCGCGGGCACCTCGGACCGAGAATAAGTTCGGTCCAACCGGTCGAACCGACGGTTCGGGGTCGAAATTGGAACGCACCGTCTGCTTTGAGCAGAGGCCGAAATCGGAACGATCGGAACGAAACGGAACGCACAGGGTCGGGTCGGGACACGGGTGGAAACGCCCATGTCGAGGGACCGGTGCCTTTATAAACAAGCGTTCGTCTGATTCGACCCGTGTCCGTTATTGCAACGCGTCGCTTGTTTATCAAAGAGAGGCTTTATTTTCAACGTATTGCTTGTTTATTAAAGAACGGCTTTATTTTCAATGCATCGATTGTGTGGAACGTCTCTCACGGGCGAAATCAACACACGCCAAGTCGTTCAAAGCCCGGTAGGGCGTTTATTCATTAAATAAAGGGGAAAATCAGAAATCATACGTGTGACTCCGTGAGCCACGGTGGCGTCCAGGGGAATTGTCTCTCCGGCCGGGCCGGTCTCGTCCCTGGAGGGGGAGGTCACTCCCGTCGGTGAGGCCTCTTGGGCTCCGGCTGGTGGATATCGGCGGTATACGCCATCCACCGCCTCCCCCTCGGCTTCAGGGGTTTGGGGCCGCCGCCGCCGGGTTGCCACAATTGTTTATCAAAGAAGGCTTTATTTTCAATGTGATTGCTTATTAAAGAATGGCGTTATTTTCAATGTATTGATTGTTTATCAAAGAGCGGCTTTATTTTCAATATATTGCTTGTTTATTAAAGAATGGCTTTATTTCCAATGTGTTTATTAAAGGCTTTATTTTCAATGTGATTGTTTCTTAAAGAATGGCTTTATTTTCAATGTGTTTATTAAAGGCTTTATTTTCAATGTGATTGTTTCTTAAAGAATGGCTTTATTTCGAGACGCTTTTACACAGTTTCTAATGTATTGCTTTTTTATTATTAAACTAAAAACGTTTATTATCATTGTTGTTGTGGACTTGTTGCTTAAAGTAAAAAGAAGGGACAAGCGTGTGTAATTCAAATAGATTTATTAAATTAAAAACATGCACAACACAGGAGGGGGGTTCCCGGGGAGGAGCAGCCTCACACTCTGCCGGGGCTGTGTTCCTCTCCAGGGGCTGACACCGGGCCCTTCGCCCTCCTCTCCTCCCGCTGCTTCCTCTGCTTCCTGGTGAACGGATTTCAACATCGAATTTTAGTTCTTTAGGTAAATGCAAGCAGTTTACTTCGAAACGCATTCAGAAACAATCAATTCACCTCTTTGGCTTTCGCCTCTTGCGGTCCCTCTTCTCGGCCAGCCACAGGTCTACGCCTTTGCCGGCGTAGAGGGAGCAGAAGTTCTCCCCGTCGAACCGGCTGTGGCCAAAATCTTTCTGCGCCGGCTGGAGGCACCGCTGGCAGATCCGCAGCTTGTGCGTTTTTCGTCGAGGGGAAGAGGAGTCGCCGACCTCCTTCCTGCGGGCGATGTTCCAGAGGGTGGTCCTGGGCACCTTCCCGGCGTCCTCCGGGGCCTGTTGGCTGATTAGCCACTCACGAGCGGTGAGGCCCCCAGGGCCCGCCTCTGACTTGCAGTACGCACTGCTCTTGTACAGCGCGTGCCCAGTGTCCAGGGTCCTGGGTTGGGCGCACGTGGGGCAGGGGTCCCCCGGCTGGCATTGGGGCTTCCCCTTTTGCTCATTTAACACCCTGGTGTCCTGCCTCAGTTGAGATTTGTGGCGGCAAATGGTAACCCTGCTTGGCGTCCACCTGTGCTTCCTTTTCCTCTTTGATGGAGGAGGAGGAGCAGCAGCAGCAGCGCTGTCGGACTCTGAACACAAGGCAATATAGAACACTTTTAGTCTAGGTCAAATTAAATGGATGGATGTGCGCACACACACACACACACACACACACACACACACACACACACACACACACACACACACACACACACACACACACACACACACAACAATTTAGCAAGTTAGATACACACCTTCTGGTTCCACGGCCTCTGGCTCAGGCTGCGCTCCGAGGTTGCTGTTAGTGGCTTCCATCGTAGTGTGGTTTAGAGGCATCTCCTGCAGCCCTATTTGAACCTTGTACGAGAAAGGGGTGGACCTTCACCTTCACCTGCACACGGGAGACTTTCCCGAGGCCAGCTGCCCTGTCTGATCTTTTGTCTTAGCTTGATCAGTCATCCTGATAGACAAAAGAGTCCAAGTTGGAGGTGTGAAATGAACTCAGGGTGTCGGGGGGGGCTCTCTGCGCTTCACTTCTAATTCCCACTGCTACTGTCATGATAGATGTGTGTGATGTGTGTGTGTCCATCATGCTGTTTGAAGTGTTGTGTGTGTGTGTGTGTGTATGTGTGTGGCAGTTAAAGACATGATTTAAGGAAAATACTCGGACAGCCAAAAAGGTAGCAGAAATTAATGGATGCGCATGCATGATCTGGAAAAAAGAATGACTTTTAGCAACCCTCTTTTATGTGTTGTTAATTTATACATTGTTTAACAAAGAATGGCTTTTTTTCAACCAGCTTTTAAGGTGTGTTTTCTTTTTGTGATGTGATTTGAGCAAAAATCGTTCTTTCTTCCACACAAACGACACAGAGTCTTTCGGTAACGGTAGGCTGTTTATATATATATATATACATCATTTACAATGAATGGCTGGTGGTCCCTCTACACAGCCAGCTCCACACTGCTGTGGGGGGGGGGGGGGGGGGGGGGAGAGAGAGAATGTCAGGGTGGCGGCGGGGGGGGGGCCTCGCGGTCTCTGGCCAGCCGATCACTGCGCCACTGCTCCACCGTTCCCCCGTCGGCCCGGGCGCAAAAGGTCTCCCGCTTGTAGCGGCTGTGGCCGTTCTCCCTGGTCTTGTGCTGGCCACAGCGCTTGCATGTAAAGCCCGAGACCTTTTTAGGGGGCTTGAGGTAGACCCCTAGCTCCCGGGCACGACGCTCCTTCTCCTCCAGGACCCTGTGCCTCCAGGCAGTGGTGCGGGGCATGGCTCCAGCAATGGCGACGGCAATGGCTGGAGCGGTGGCCGCGGCTGAGAGCGGGCTGAGGTCCGGGGGGGCGGTGGCGGTGGCGGTGGCGGTGGCGGTGGCGGCGGCGGCGGCGGCGGCACTCTGCTGCTTCACCACGAGCTCGTAGAGCTCCGGGGCCAGCGGCCCTCTGATTGTTGCAGCCAGACCAGAGGCATCCGCGGGCAGGCGGTGCTGGAGGGGCTGGTCTGGCTGCTGGGGCTGCTGCAGCAGAGTCCGTGGGGCCGACAGGGGCTCCGCTGCAGTCTGGGGAGCGCTGGGCCCCGGGACTGCGAGGGAGAGGGTGTCCCTCATCTTATTTTTTTCCCTGGTGTTTTGCCTTTCAAGAAATAGAAACAATGTGTTAATTATGACGACAAAGATATCAATCACGACGACAAACACACACACACACACACACACACACACACACACACACACACACACACACACACACACACATCAGTTCTGCGAGCCAAAGTATATGGACTTACCACATGGACAGGGTCCGCTGGTTCACGTCAAACAGCATGATGCGGGTGCTCGCCATGAGGGCAGGACAGTTGACCACGTTGTCCTGGATCAATTTGTAATCCCTCATGACGGCACCCCAGCGGTTGAGGCGTGCCCCGGCGATGGTCTTGGCGTCGCCGCTGTGGACGCGGCACAGCTCCAACATGATGGCCTCGACGACCCTGCTGAGGCTTGGGTACTGTGCCGCTCCCGCACCCTTACCCACGACGACACTGTAGAGAGAGAGAGAGAGCGTGTTAGTTACTGATTATAGGGGGCTGTTAAAAAAAAAAAGATTGAAGGAAATTGTTAATGCACTGCTTACCACTTCACACTGTCCACTCCCGGGATGTGGGCGTGGCGGTTGCTGGTCTTGAACCGTCCTTTAGCCAGCCGGTCCTGGTGGCGGGGGGTGAAGGTCACCG
Source organism: Gadus morhua (assembly GCF_902167405.1). Classification (NCBI taxonomy): domain Eukaryota; kingdom Metazoa; phylum Chordata; class Actinopteri; order Gadiformes; family Gadidae; genus Gadus; species Gadus morhua. The sequence goes on from NC_044054.1 coordinate 65,462, forward strand.
GCGCCTTGTCCCGCTCCGTCAGCCTCTCCCAGAGAGCGATGATGCCTCTGGTCTGACGGGCGGTGACGAAGGCGTGGTGACGCAGCTCCACGAGGCCGTGGGCCAGGGCCACCGCGTGGTGGTACCCGGGCTGACCGTCCGGCCCGACGACGTCCTGAAAAAAACGCACAGACACGGCACACGATGAGACGCCGCACACAAACACCGCGGCCGATATGAAATGTGGACAGGCGACTGCCACTCACTTCCTCCTCCTCCTCCTCCTCCTCCATCTCCTCCTCCACCTCGGAAAGGGGCGATCCCAAGGTGGCATCGACCTGGAGCACACCGCAGGGCTCCTGGAGCAGGGCGCTGTGGTGTGCCAGGAGACGGATCTCCTCTGGCTCCTCCTCTGGGTGCTCCTCCTCCTCGAAGCCGTCATCGGCGGCGGCCTCTTCCTCCTCCTCTGCCCCATCCAGAGGTTCGGGATCCGGCTGCAGCACAGCGCCCGACTGGGAGTGCAAGTACTCCACCCCTAAGAGTTCCCCTGCAGAGAGAGACACACACACACACACACACACACACACACACAAACACACACACACATTAGCAGATGCCACAAGAACAGCCGCAGCAAACACTCTCTGTCGCTAATCTCCATGTACCTGTGTACTCTCTGGGCTGGGTGAAGTCGTCGACCGGCTGGACCCCGTTGACCTCAGAGGCCAGCTCGTTGAAGCTGTGCTGCAGCCGGGCGCTGTAGCACCGCAGCGCCGCTCGCGGTCCTCCCTCGACTGCCGCCCTGCCGCGGTCCTCGTTCCACCGAGCCAGGCCCTCCAGCAGGTACACCTGATAGTGGACGTCACTCGAGGTGGTACCTGTACATAAAACACGAGGGGGAGAAGAGTTAGTGAAAAAGGAAAACAAACAAGCAGAACTTTGTCAACGCGGTGGAAATAGATTTACCCGGAACGAAGCGGCACTGGTGCAGGTGGAAGGACTCGAGGGAGGTGGAGCCGCGAGTGCACCGGAAGACGGGGAGCCTCACACCACCCTTGGTGATCTCTCCCGTCTTGGTGTACAGCTCCACCCCCTCTGGGTCCTGGACGCAGTCGAGGTGGCGGCGCTGCGTGCCCCAGATGTCCTCCATGCGGGCGCGGTCAATCAAAGCGACGCCCATGGTGTCCGTCACATGCCAGAAGGCGTCCAGCACCTCCTGGATGAGCCGCTCCGTCTCCGCCACACCCCTCGTACGGCGGCGACAGTGGCGAGCCAGCTCCTTGGCGGACAGCGTGACCTGGGCGTCCCTCCCCTCCGAGGACTGCTTGGCCTCCTTCAGGCGCCGCACGTCCTCGCCGCCCCACTCAAAGATGGCGAAGGACAGCCTGGCCATGAAGAGGCCGTAGAGCTGGTGGCTGTCGATGGTGACGCCCCTCGCGAAGCACCGCATGAGGTGCCACACGTCCAGCCGCACCACCAGCTCTTGCCACTCGTGGTACATGCCGTGCGTGGCAGAATTGCCCACGGCGGCACAGCAGTCCCGGTCCACATACAGGACCCTCGGAGGGGCCTTCCCGGCTTCGCGGTACCGCCGCATGAGGCCGACCGCCATGTTGGTAAGTCCCTCCCCCTCGGCCAAGGTGAGAACGGACACGAGCACCTGCCCGTACTCGTTGCCAACGTTGGTCATCCAGGCGGCAGACCCGGCGGCGGCGCCCGCGAGCTTTTTGGCGATCTGCAAGACACAAACACACGTTTAGACACACGGACGGACGGACGGCACACAGACGTCATACGAGGCGACGGCACACGGAGAGAGAAACCTCACCTTCTTGGTGGAGTCCATCTTTAGGATGTCGCCGAAGATCGACGTCACCCTGGCCTTGGTCTCGTCCAGCCTGGTCACGGCCTCCAGCACGTACACCCGACCAAACCAGGTGAGCCCGGGCACCTTGCCGAAGGTCGGCAGGGACACGTCGTCCTTCTGGGCCGCTCCGGGTCCCCTCAGCTTGCGGAGCACCGACAGGTAGGCGATGGAGTGCTGCATCCAGTCCCTGGAGTGCTGCTCCACCAGGGAGGCACGGAGGCGAGAGACGCCGTTGCCCAAGGTGCGCTCCTTGAGCATCGCTATCACCACTCTGTCGCAGGACAACCTGGAAACAGAGAACACAGACAGTTAACCGTAGTTAACCACGAGCGACAGAACGCTGGGTAAACGCTGAATGACTAAAAGTGACATACTTGTAGGTCAGAACGGCCGGGAATTCCTCGCGGTGAGCAACGTCCAGCTGCTCCAGGATGTCCTGGGACCAGCCCGCCACCTTCTTGCCGCAGGAGGGGCACTGAAGGCACTCTGTGGCCATGTAATACCACCCGCTCCTGTCCAAGACCCTCCGCACGGTCTTGTATAGGCCAGCGCCCATCAGCTTACCCCCATCGGCGGGGCACTTGAGGTGGTACGCCCACATCCGATACGGAAGCCAGAGGAAGAAGGGGCGCTGGAAGAAGGCGTGGGCTGTGGCGGGGGGCTGCGTGTTGAGGAGCCGGGCGCCTGGTGGGTACCACCACAGTCAGGGCGGTGTGGTGAGCACAGCCTTCCCGCTGCTGGGGTCCCTGCGGAACAGCGCCCGGCCCACCCACTCCTGCTGCTCCTCAGGCAGCGTCTTCCTCCAGCTGAGGGGAAGCAGCTGAAACACACACGCAGCAGACACACACAGTTAGCGGGTGTGAATGTTCAGCAGACAGGCACACATAAACACACACATCATATACACACACACACACACACATTATACAAACCTCTTTGCCGGAGGCAGGCCTCGTGGCCATCGGTCCTGGTCCTGGACCTGGTGCTGGTCCTTCCAGCGGGGCCGCAGCTGGCGGGGCGTCCCTGGACATGCCTGACAACCCATATGAGCGTAAGGGAGGTGCGTTAAACGTGCGGTACAAGTGTATTCACATCAAAACGTATACTCACTGGGAGGGTCGACCTCGTCGGCAGCGGCGAGCAGTTCGGCGTCGGTCGGGTCAGAGTAGGAGACTCCTGCAAAGAACGACAACGAGACGACAACATGAACTGATGAAGCACTGTTGTGTTGTTTAAAGCACCTCCCAGGCTGTTTTGTAGACGGTGCAGTTACCTGGCCGTGGGAGGACATGTCCTGGCTCCGGTGCTGCTGTGGGCTCAGCGTCCCGGGCCAGCACATACTGCTTCAGGGTCCCCATCCTTGACGCAGTAGCTCCCACCTTCTGCGTCCTGACCCAAGCCACATAGCTGTAGCAGAGCAAAGAAAAAACACACAAAATCAGCACACACACACACACACACACACATAAAATCAACACACACACACACATAAAAACACTCACACACACACACACACAAAAACACACACACACACACACAACTTACGTTCGACTCTCTTGGTCCCGCGCGCCATACAGGGACTTGTACGTCCGGTGTGAGTGCACCCCGAACCACACCCGCGCGTCGCCCAGCCCCCTGGTAGACACGGAGCCCTCGCACAACCTACGCCTGGCGACGGCCGTCACTATGGGTCGGAACAGCCCGGCGTTGGAGGCATCAGAGGTGCGAAGGGGGTGAGCTCAGAGGAAGAGGGTTCGAACCAGAAACGGGGAACAAAAGACATTTCCTGAAAGACAAGAAGAAACAAAACAAGTCAGTCAAGTGTATTAAAATGTACTAATTGGGTGTTAAGATAACAATGTTGATATCAATGTTAATGTCAGGAGATCAGCCCATTAGGCAGGCCTGCCGCTCCCTATACGCAGAGTGCTTAGCTCACCAAGTACCTGGGGGGGACTCAATTTCGGCAAATTAGAGGTTTTTTACCCAATATATAAAAAGAGGCCTATAACCATTAGGGGTGTTAGGGTAATACTGTCAACGTTATTGTCAATAGAACATTAGGTTTAGCCTGAGAGTGACCTGTTGCCTTCCACCCACTCTTAACACCTCTCCTTTGCAAATCGCGGTTGCATTACAAAACACCGAAATCACACATTAATAATTTCACATTTAGACCAGCCATTATATCACAATTACACTAATAATTACACACAATTACACGCGACGCCCCGCCGTACTTTCAACCATAAGTTTTACATATTTATAATTTCAAATTCGTCCCAGCCTTTATGCCACACACACTCTATGGTCTATAGCAGGGGTACTCAAGTAGAAATGATGAGGGGCCAAAAATTTTTTTTGTTGGTATACGTGTGACTGAGGCCGATATATGCTCTGTTTTAGACGTAACGCGTAAGCACGTAAGTTACATAACCCCCCCTTGCGCGGTAAAATATCCCCCCTTACGTGCTTAAGTGCGTCGGCCAAAATTCCTGACTATGCGACTAAAACACTACGGCCCTACGCAGCTCGCAAAGACTGTGATTGGCCAGCTAACCACATCCTTTCAGGAGTCTCACATTTCCGGTTTTACAGCATAATAGCGCCATTTTTAAAAGGCTGTGACAGAAGCGAATGAAGAATTTTGAAGAAGGAGAAGAAGAAAACACAAGAACGAATTATGATAATTATAAATATAAACAAGCCAGCGATTTCCACTTCCACGCCCACAGATTCGTTCGTTGCTCCCCCTACTGTTCTGGCGGAGAATCCCCTTGCAACACGCGCAATCCTTAAGGAACCTTAAAGGAACCGTAAATCAAAACTTTTCTAAAACAAGTCCCTTGTGTAAATTACGTGCTTACGTCTCTGCGTCTAAAACGACCCTTAATCGGCCTTGACTGCTGCTGAGATGGACTGTCTGCCTCGAGTTTGGGAGGGCTGGAGCGGTCTGTGGGCTGGAGTGCTATCTGTTTATCGTTGCAACCCCCAGCCTCGTATTGAGATCGCGGCGCGCGGTTTCAAAATAAGAGCGCCCAGCACGATTTTTTTTTTTTTTTTTTTTTTTTATAATTAAAAAAACTTTTCAAAACAGCTCGAGTGCCATTAATAGACACCCCGCGGGCCACAAAAGGCCCGCGGGCCGCTACTTGAGTATGACTGGTCTATAGCATATAACCGAGTCGTCTGATCGCATTTTAATGCATTTATCACGATTTACCAGCACTCGTTGTGAATGCTAACCGCCGCGCAATACGTTTTAATGGGAATCGCGACTCTCCGTAATTTCAACATTAAGTTTAACATATTTATAATTCGAAATTCTTCCCAGCCTTTATACCACATACACACTAGGGTCTATAGCATATAACCGAGTCGTCCCCTCACGTTTTAATGCATTTTTCACGATTTACCAGCTCTCGTTTTCAACAGTAAAGAAAAAGTTCACAGTTAACTTCTGTTGTTTCTCTTCCATTGTGTAAACGTTGTAGGCTCACATTAGTCTAGTCCACTGTCATGAACTACTATGACAACAACGCTTTCTTTGCCCTCCGTGAACGCGCTCAGGCCGGCTCAGGCTCGTACACAGAGGGGAGAGAACGCGCAGGCTTGTGATTGGTTCTTTAGATCCGGGCACAGTGTCTCCGATTGGTAAGCATTCTAACAGGTTTATTACGGTGGCGCTGAGCATTCACCAAATAAAAAAAAGTTTCACAGCTAATGTAGCCGTTAGCACACTCAGGATCTCGTAATTACGAGATAATATCTCGTAATTACGAGATAAGGATCTCGTAATTACGAGAAAAGATCTCGTAATTACGAGATCCGGATGTCAGTATATACTGGCCCCAGGGGCCCAGCGGCGGGGCTCCGGGAGGATTTAACAAATAAAGTACATTTTATTAAAACAACTGCACATGAAACCAGAGTAGTTAACATCATGTCATCTTTATTTTAAATAATGAATCACCCTTGTTCAAACCAAATGTATCGTGTGATCTTACATACGATCGTACATCGTAGTATCAATATTATATCCCTACAGACAATGGGACGTTCTACATAATACTAAATCCACAATTTAACCTCAATGTACAACTAAAAATGAAACACGGGGCCTTACCTTGCAACCGTTGCTCAAACTAAATGTAGTTTCACATACAGTATCAATAATACAGAAAGGGTTGTATCAAATTTGACATAATACTAAAGCCGTTTTTGAATCAGCGCCCCTGCCCCTCAAAGGTCTCTGCACGGCCCTGTTGTCATATTGTAACACAATACTGGGAACATAGAATATAAATATTGCATTGACACAATCGTAGCAGTATAGGAAACAATGCATATTTGTCTATCCAATGAGCTCCAATGGGTTAAACTCACAATCCCACAGAGTCGTACTGTACACCTATAGTTGATACTGCAACGTTGTTGGAGTTCTGAAAATACACCAATGTTACCTATTTTGGCAAAACTCACAGTGCAGTAATTGCACTGAAGTACAATGAAAAACACTACGGTAAGAAAAGGTTTAGACAGTTTTTCGGGGGACGTAATGATGAAATCAGTGCACAAGTACAAAAAGGTAACAAAGCAAATATTTATTGGTTACTGTAATACAGTAAATGTTCAGCTGAACTGACTGCAAAAAAAGCTTTTCGTAGGCCAACAGAAAATAATAAAAATAATATAAATGAGGTGAAACAGATGTACATCTGTCTGTACCCCCCCTCCGATCCTGATCAGGCCAGAGCAGCTCCTCTACAATTACAATTAGGGCATTTAGCAGACGCTTTTATCCAAAGCGACTTACATCGGTTAATACACACATTGACACAACGACGGCAGAGTCAACCATGCACGGAGACAGCCAGCTCATCAGGAGCAGTTAGGTTGAAGTGTCTTGCTCAGGGACACATCAACACAGCTAGGAGGAGCCGGGGATTGAACTAGCAACCTATCGGTTACAAGACAACTGCTCTACCTCCTGAGCTAAACCGACCCACAGTCGACCTACAACACAGCAGAGGTCAGCTGAGGCCAGTGGTCTCCAGGTGAACCAAGTGTGCTCAATGATGACAGTTGTGCTTCGAGTTTGGCAAAAATCTGATTTTGAATTTCTATATACGTGAAAACAATGGAATAGCGCTTAGAGTTTAGCAGACTGGAGTCTTGTAGTTGATTCATGAGCTTCAAGTTTTCAGAATTGATTGCATAGTTCCATCTTTTGTGTGTTTGCAATTGAGAAAAACGGTCAGACCTGGGACAACCGGGGAGCAGTGATTACCCCCCCCCCATCAGCCTCACCCCCCTCACCTTCACCCGCCCTCAGTCCTTCACCAAACCGCACCCCCCCCCTCCCCCTTACCGCTCCCTCAGCCCACACCCTCCTCTGAACCTCACCTTCACTCCCCCAGCCTACCTCACGCATCCTTCATGTGTGTGTTTGTGTCTGTGTGCGAGCGTGTGTCTACAACACCTCAACCCCCCCACGCTCACTCACCCCCCCCCTCAACCCCCCCCACCCTCACCCCCACCACGCTCACTCACCCCCCCCCCCCCCCCCCCCCCTGCCCTCCACACCCTCACCACCCCCACCTCACGCACCCTTCGTGTGTTTGTGAGTGTGTGTGTGTGTGTGTGGCTGTGTGTATGTGTGTGTGTGTGTGTGTGTGTCTACAACTGACACAGAGACAATGAGGACCCCTCGACCCCCCGTAACTCAACCCCCGGGAGGATGTCCTCCTGGGTGAAGGAGGACCAGTAGGTGTGGAGGTGTGTCAGTGTGTCTGAGGACCCTCCTCCACCTGGGGACACTCTGTAGAAGGACAGATAGCCAGCAGGCCGGTCCAGATACACTCCTACTCTGGTGGAGCCAGCGGCGCGGAGAGGGAGGGCTGTCTCTATACCGTTGTACCGGGCATAGTAACGACCATCATAACAATAAAGAACCCAGGACTTGTTGTTCTGTCCAAGCCTGCTGTCACCACCCCCTCCTCTCCTTGTGATTCCTCTGTATGTCACTCCTATACCAACCCATCCTTCCTTCTCTACCTCCCAGTAACAGCGGCCAGTCAGAACCTCCCTACCCAACACCTGGGGCCACCAGTCAAATCTGTCTGGGTGATCCGGACACGACTGGTCCTCTCCAACCCGCGTCACCTTCCTGTTGTCCTCAGACAGAGAGATTCGTCTGTGGGCCGTGTTGGGGTCCAGTGTGAGTTCACAGGCATCTGAGGGAGAACCAGACATGATGAGCTGCTGAACCGCTCTTCATCCTCATCATCATCATCATCATCACTAGTACTGTTCTCCTGCGCTCTGTGTACATATACATAGATATGAACACATACATACATACATATACATATGTACACATACATAGATACACACACCTCAACAATAACGTTATGAAAACATCAACAACAATATTATGAAAACATCAACAACAATATTATGAATGTAGTAACCACAATATTATGAATGTATTAACAACAATGCTATGAATGTATCAACAACAATGTTTTGAACACATTGTGGTAACCCGGCCCGACACAGCGGCCCTGAAGCCCAGGGGACCGGTGGTGCAGGGGGTCTACCACCCTTCTCCCCCAGAGGGCGCCGGGGACCACATTGGCGCATTGGCTCAGAGGAAACACCCGCGAGGGAGGCCGATCAGACGCAGGTGAGCGATACATCAAGGGAGGCGGAGACAGGCTGATGAGACACGTGTGGGTCCAGGGTAGGACCGAGGACCGGACCGGGATACGCTCCCAGGACGGACAGCTGCAGCCGAGTCCCGTTCCCGAGGAGGCCGACGGGCCACATGGATGTGAGTGTCCAAGCATGCTATGGGTTTCTTTGCATTACATTTTTTAATGTAAGGTTAACTTCTCAACCTTATTTTACACGGTGGCACTCATATCTTAAGGGAAAAACATCTGACATGTTTAATTTAGTTTGAATGTAAAATATTTCTTTATATTTGAAGAATATTTTAATATTGAATGTACATTTGACAGCCCTAAATCAAACCAAACAGACACTTACACTTGTGTGGAACTGATCTCAGGTCAGGCACCTTCTTCATCTCCATGTTCAGTGTCTCCTCCAGCTGATCCAGGGCTCTCCTCAAGGTCCCAACGTATGATGGAGGACGGACCTCCACCGTGGTCCAGTCCCTGGTGGGTGGAGGATCCTTCAGGGATCTGAAGGTCTGGAGGAGGTGGAGGTGGTCTTCAGTTTGGGAGAACTGCTTCACCTCTGAGCTTCTATTGGTCAGATCTTTTATTTCCTGCTCCAGCTCTTTGATGAGGCCTTCAGCTTCTTTCTCTGTGGATTTCAGTTTCTCTTGAACCGTTTTGTTGTGATCATCCAGACACTTTTCAACAGAGCGCCTCAGAGCAGTGAGGACCTGCACACCATCGGCTATCTCTCTGTCTGCGTCTGCTTTGCTGTGGTCCACCGTGTCTATGATGTCTTTAATCTTTCGTTGTCTCTCCTTGATCATCTGCTGAACTTCAGCCTCTATCTTCCCCAGCTGGGCCATCTTCACTTCATATTCCTCCTTCAGAGGTACAACAGGATGGGACTTGTGGTCTGTCATTGTGCACAACACACACACACACACCTGGTCAGTCTGACAGAAGAGCTCCAGGAGTCGGTCGTGTTTCTTACACATCCTGTCTTCCAGACGGTCCAAAGGCTCGACCAGCTGATGTGTCTTCAGACGGGAGACTCTCTGATGTGGCTCCAGGTGGGTCTGGCAGTAAGAGATAAGACACACCAGGCAGGACTTCACTGCCTTCAGCTGGGTCCCAGTACAGACGTCACAAGGAACTTCTCCGGGTTCAACGCAAGGCTGCTCTTTGACTCGTACAGAACTTCTAAACTGATCAACCATCCCTGATATGAAGGTATTAACCCGTAAAACAGGTCTTGTGTGGAACAGCTCGTTGCAGACAGGACATTTGTACTGGACTATGTTATCCCAGAACACAGTAACACAGGTTCTGCAGAAGTTGTGTCCACATGGTGTGGTAACTGGGCTGTTGAACACATCCAGACAGATTGAACAGGAGAAGTCCTCCTCAGACCACGATGTCGCAGAGGCCATTCCTAGAAAACATATTTTCATCAATTACAATATTATTACATTAACATTGTGGGCATTTAGCAGACACTTTTATCCAAAGCGACTTACAATAAGTACATTTGTAAGAAGAAAGTAAAACAACGATACATTTCTGTGGGTGGGTACACTAAGGATGTTCATAGAACCAAGTGCCTAGCACTAACCATCACTAGGTTAACCCATTCGCCGTATACAACAGAGATAGCTAGGATAAGATGCTTCACAATGCTTGGTATTATTTCAAATTGCCAGGAAGCACAACACACAAATAGGGTGCACATTAAGTGCCAGTACGTACAAGATACAATAAGTGAGTAAAATGGTAAACCTGGTGGACCCACCTTATAATGAGGACTACAGTAAACCTGGTGGACTCACCTTATAATGAGGACTACAGTAAACCTGGTGGACTCACCTTATAATGAGGACTACAGTAAACCTGGTGGACTCACCTTATAATGAGGACTACAGTAAACCTGGTGGACTCACCTTATAATGAGGACTACAGTAAACCTGGTGGTAGACTCGGCTTATAATGAGGACTACAGTAAACCTGGTGGTGGACTCACCTTATAATGAGGACTGCAGTAAACCTGGTGGTGGACTCACCTTATAATGAGGACTACAGTAAACCTGGTGGACTCACCTTATAATGAGGATTACAGTAAACCTGGTGGACTCACCTTATAATGAGGACTACAGTAAACCTGGTGGTGGACTCACATTATAATGAGGACTACAGTAAACCTGGTTGACCCACCTTATAATAAGGCCTACAGTAAACCTGGTGGACTCACCTTATAATGAGGACTACAGTAAACCTGGTGGACTCACCTTATAATGAGGACTATAGTAAACCTGGTGGGCTCACCTTATAATGAGGACTACAGTAAACCTGGTGGTGGACTCACCTTATAATGAGGACTACAGTAAACCTGGTGGTGGACTCACCTTATAATGAGGACTACAGTAAACCTGGTGGTGGACTCACCTTATAATGAGGACTACAGTAAACCTGGTGGTGGACTCACCTTATAATGAGGACTACAGTAAACCTGGTGGACTCACCTTATAATGAAGACTACAGTAAACCTGGTGGACTCACCTCATAATTTTCTGAATCTGACTATTAAATCATAAAGTCTTGTTCTTTGTTTCCGTACAGAGAGACGTGCCTCCACGTCGTGTTACTTTGGACACTTTGCATTTCAATTCAAGTAATAATTCACTCTCAAAGTAAATCTCTATTAGTTGATATAAAATAAGGCGTGCATGTGGCGTGCATGTCTAAACCAGTTTAGCATGGGGTGAGTGGTCTCTGACTCCTGCCCAGCTGAAACAGATGAGTGTCACAACTAGGGTTGGGTATCGTTTGGGTTTTATCCGATACCGGTGCCTACTCTGTACTTTTCGAACGGTTCTGCTCCTAAACGGTTCTCGAACCGGTACTTAAAAAAACGAAACCGCACACAATTGCATACATGCACGACGTGTTATGAGTTTCATATTAAGCAGAAAGTCAGCGGACACTGAGTTGAATGGCAACGGTGTTTGCTAGCCTACTTGATATGCAAGATTTACGGTTGGCATCAAATTACTCGACTTACACGAAGAGGCTGCTGTGAGTGCTGTGACTGATAAATATCTTTTTAAAAAATAAAAATAATTTCAAATAATATTAATTAAAGCAGGCAGGCACGCATCATGGCGCAACACAGGTGCGCAAGGCAGCCACAGGAGACGCCAACATTGTTTTCTATGGCTCGGTACCGCGCTGTATTAATTCTCAAGTTTTGAAAAGAAAAAGTGTTTGAAGCGAATAACGACTCTGTTTTTGATTTGTTTATTTGGTTTTGAACAGAAAGTTTTGGATGCATGCATCGGCTTTGAGTTTGTTTGTTGGTTACTTTGAAATTACATTCGCTCGCAACACACACACACACACACACACGCACACACACACCCACACCCACACCCTCCAGCAGCTCAAGAGTAAAAAAGTAGAGCAAAAGAGAGATTAAGAATACACATCACTTCATCTGCCTTTTGAACTAAGATGTTGAGACAACACTGAAATCTATTTAAAAATGTCGATCATTCTAACTCTAGCGGCCCCAGGCTCACACGAACCGCCCTTCTCTGTGATAGCCAATCACAGCCTCTGAGACCTCAAAGGAACCACCCCTCTCTGGGATAGCCAATCACAGCCTCTGAGACCTCACAGGTACCGCCCCTCTCTGTGATAGCCAATCACAACCTCTGAGACCTCACTAGATGCGCCCCTCTCTGTGATAGCCAATCACAGCCCACGAAACCTCACAGGAACCGCCCCTCTCTGTGATAGCCAATCATGGCCTCCAAGACCTCACAGGTACCGCCCCTCTCTCTGATAGCCAATCACAGCCCACAAGACCTCACAGGAACCGCCCCTCTCTGTGATAGCCTATCACAGCCTCCGAGACCTCACAGGAACCGCCCCTGTCTCTGATAGAAAGATAGGAGCTGCGGTAAATTGGGTGTTTTCAAGCCAAGCGTGACGCACACCCCACGACGGGGCGCACACACGCACACACACTCGCACGTGATCACAGACACGCACACACGGCGTGGGGGTATGGCAAGCCATCCTTGACAGAAAACGCCATCATTTAGTCACGTACCACCTTCATTACGCCGTAAAAAACGCCGTAAAATTTAGAAAAACATGCGCAAAAAAGCGCAGCTTTTTACGCAGCAATTAAGCCTTTCAAGAGCGCTCGTAAAAAACGCTGTTTTGAAGATCAAACCACGCGTAAAATACGCGCGTTTGCAGGGCTGTACAGTGCGACAGTTTTGATCGCATTTCCTATAAAAATATATAACGTGCGAAGATAAATACAAGTCCACTCGCACCGGTGTGAAAGGGTGAGAAGGACCCGTGCCGAAAAAAAATACGTCTTTCTGTACGTCTTTCTGTACGTCTTTCAATGGCATTGCTAACCGCGTGTGTGTGGGAGCATGATTGGAGCGATGCATGTAGGGAAATGTATTTCGAATTATCGGCTCGCCAGCTCAACTACTAAAAAACGACATTTCCCGAACATTCACACGTTGAGGAAGAGGCTTTGTAACGGTCGCGGGAAATTCACTTTTTAAGCAAAACAGAAAAATTAAAAGGTATTTCTCTGTATTCGGAAGTTCTCCTACATCAAATAATGAAGGAAACTTGGAAAAAAATCCATGATTCATATCATCCGAGGCGCACATAGCTTTTGGCCGTGATATTAGATATAATATTATATTAAGCGGTAGGCAAGATTTTTTTTTCCTAAAAGCTATTTCCAGCAAACAGCTTCAAAAGCATGATTTCTGGAACTCAAATACTATGTTTACTTGTTGGGAAAACACCATAATATGTCTCCTTTAAAGACAAGATGGCGTCGACGGGTGAACTACTGATGGTGTGGTGTGCATGAAATGTTCTTTTTTAATAAACAATCTGTACACTTAAAAAAAAAAGTTGGGAGGGTCTAAGAAAAGTTATCAATGCCTCGCTAAAGAACAATGCCGTTTATCTGCTGTGCTGTGGGCTGTAATAACACAAGTCAAAAAAGATGGACATAAATTTATAACGTTTCCAAGAACACAGAAGGGAGACAGAAGGGGATATCTGCAATTAGAAGGGATCACTGGACGCCGACAGAGCACTCCAGGCTGTGCAATGAGCCTTTTATCAGCTTCTATCTCGGGTAAATTGACGTTAGTTAGCCTAGCTAGCAGGGATGGAAATTAGCACCGCACCAGTAGTATATTGACTTACTTATTTCTGGAGGTAATGTCTGTGTGTCAAACACTAGTGTGTCATTATCTCATGCTACCACTGTTGACAGAAGAGTGAGATTCCTTTAAACACAGTCAATGTGCCCCGTTTGTTTTCTTCTCTCACAACTGAGCAGCGGCAAAGAAAAATCAGTCAGCTGTTATCCTGCTCTAAACCATCACACTAACAATAAGCTGTTATAACTTTATATCAGTCAGCTGTTATCCTGCTCTAAACCACCACACTACAATAAGCTGTTATAACTTTATATCAGTCAGCTGTTATCCTGCTCTAAACCACCACACTAACAATAAGCTGTTATAACTTTATATCAGTCAGCTGTTATCCTGCTCTAAACCACCACACTAACAATAAGCTGATATAACTTTATATCAGTCAGCTGTTATCCTGCTCTAAACCATCACACTACAATAAGCTGATATAACTTTATATCAGTCAGCTGTTATCCTGCTCGAAAGCATCACACTAACAATAAGCTGTTGCAACTTTATATTGTAGCACATCGTAGATAGATATTAAAATGTCCCTTCAATAAAGTGTGTTTAAGCTGTGGTTTAAGCCATAGGAATCGAGTCTAGACCCACAGGAACCCCCCTGTGAAAGTGGTACAGTCCAGCAACAGGCTTCTAGGAGGATCTATAAAACTCTCAATCTCAGTCGCTAAGCACACATATTTAACTTGTGATTAAACATCAGCACATTCAAAGGACTTCTGTCACGTACTTCTTTTAATTCGGAGTAGCATCAAGACAAATGATTCACTTGAATATTGAACGCAGTGTTCAATGTACCACACGGGTCAGAAAAGCAGTGAAACATGAACTAACGTTGAATTCTCGACAGTAACCTCTTTATTATATACCAGTAACCTATAGACAATATGAACGGTATTAAACTGATTGTTCATTATACCAGTAACCTAAAGACAATATAAACGCTAGTAAACTGTCAGCCTACCTTATCTTATCGTATCTACTCCGGTGTTATATTACTTCCATACGGTATAAAGTTGTAAAAGTATAAATGTAAGGGAAGAAACGGAGGTTAAAGTGTTCATAAAACAAGTTAATCAGGTGAAAGGAAGTGAAAGAAAGGCTCCTCGCTGCGAGACCGTCCTGAGGAAGTGAACTGAGCGGGGATACGCCCCTCTCAGCGCGGGTCACGTGATTTCTGTGAAAACGAATGTTACGAATGCAGCGCTCGCGCACAATACACACACACACACACACACACACACACACACACACACACACACACACACACACACACACACACACACACACACACACACACACACACACACACACACACCAAACTGTTGGAAGGGGAAGTACTTGAGGAACCGAGAGAGAGGCAAGAGAGAGAGAGAGAGAGAGAGAGAGAGAGAGAGAGAGAGAGAGAGAGAGAGAGAGAGAGAGAGAGAGAGAGAGAGAGAGAGAGAGAGAGAGAGAGAGAGAGAGAGAGAGAGAGAGAGAGACATTAAAGGCTATACAAATTGAGAGACACAAAGACGCAGAAAGAGACAGAGAGACAGTGAGACAGCGAGAGAGTGAGACAGTGAGAGAGTGAGACTGCGAGAAAGTGACACAACGAGACAGTGAGACAGTGAGTGAGTAGGAGGAAGCAGAAGAGATCTCAACTTAGTTTTCTGTCTGTGAGGAACAAGCTGTGAGGGTCTGGTCTGAGGTGAGGGTCTGGTCTGGGGGGTCTGGTCTGAGGAGTGGGTCTGGTCTGGGGGGTCTGTCTCAGGAGCCACCATGAGGTCCAGCTCATGGCTGCTCCCCCTGCACCTGGGACCAGGACCAGGACCCGGACCTGGACCGCATACGGGACCCGGACTGGGACCAGGACCAAGACCCGGACCGGGACCAGGACCAAGACCCGGACCCTGACCGGAACCGGAACCAGGACCAGGACCGGGACCGGGACCGAGATCCGGATCAGGACCAGGGCCCGGACCGGGACCAGAACCAGGACCAGGACCAGGATCAGGACCAGGTCCAGGACCTGTACCGGAACCAGGACCAGAACCAGGACCAGGACCTGGATAAGGACCAGGTCCAAGATCCGGACCGGGACCGGGACCATGACCAGGAACAGGACCCGGATCAGGATCCGGACCGGGTCAAGGACCATGACTGGGACCAGGACCAGGACCCGGACACGGACCAGGACCCGGACCAGGACCCGGGACCCGGACCAGTACCCGGACCGGGACCTGGATGCGTAGGACCCAGACCGGGACCTTGGGGTGATCAGCCCCCAGGAAGCCACAGGGGTATATGAAGTGTATAAAGGGGCAGGGATTTTGAAAATCATACACGTGATTCCTGCATTCTGCTGCATTTTAGGGAGACCTGGATGGTTGTATACTTTTGAACAGTCTGCTGATTTATTGTCCGAAAAGCACAGATATTTTGAAACAGTTGAACCTCAGTTAAATGCATGATGCCAATGAGCAGGGCCGGATTAACCCCTTAGGGTGCTCCAGGGTGACTTCACATGAAGTGCCCCTGTGTCCGTCAGCTTTACACAAAAAAAATGAAATTCACTATGGCATAAAGGCCACAGATTTACAAGAAAGTAAACAGACTCACCACACATACTACGTAAAAATTTAGATCCAACCAAGAATCCTGAAACTGACTTACACTGATGCTCAAATCAGAATGCAACCCCCATCACCATACAACGTAATGATGAATATGAATATTTCCATCATAAATGACCAGAGGAAATGCAAAACCATAAACCCAATAACAACTGTTGCACACACATAAGAATAAGAACCTGTTTTTTTTTATCAGCAGTAATACACCGCCTACTGAAATGAACAGTGCAATCCCCACACCTTTGTGACGTCACAGCAGCAGATAGCGCAACACAACCCCAGCGTCAAATGGCAGCAAAAAAGCAGATAGAAATAATGGTAAATAGGCCTTACCTTTATAACTTCTTTCTCACTTTCCTGCTGGCAAAGTCGTTCAGCAGATCCTCAAAGTCCATTTGTTTAACCAGTTCCAATTCAATGGCCATCAGGGAGAGGGCAGACCGACGCTTCTGTCCCATGGTTGTCCTTAGTTAGTTTTTAACCCTTTTTAGTTGAGAGAAGGATCTCTCGCCCTCGCAGTTAGTAACTGGCAGGGTTAGAAACAGCCTAAGTGCAACGAACACGCCGGGGAAAGTTGTCTGTATGCCATTTTTTCGGATTATTTGAAACATCTCCTCAGGTGAAAGGGTTGCCTCCTCCCGGACAAAGTTTTTAAACTGAAGTAGTTCATCGTTAAAGCTGTTGTCAAGATCGTCTGGATATGTGGAGGAGAGCGCAGCTGCACGTATACGCACACTATCACTGTCAATGTCCGTATCGAACAACACACCAAACAGGCCGTTTAGCTCCCTGTATGCGTCAGTGCGCTTCGCTAGACATGACAGCAACCTGTCAATAATCACAGTGTAGCATTCCACTTTGAACTGATCACTACCGGTAAGCACTGTATCATTCTCCGTTGACTCATCTGCGACCGCTTTTCTCTTTCTCCCCCGCTGCGTCTCATGGTGATCTCTCCTGTCCATTTTTGAATTGTTGGTTTACATATAATTTCGCGCCACTGCCGCTGCGTTATTGTGGACTCGTCCATGATGGGGGGAGGGGGGCCCTACACCCAAATAACAGTTATTCTTTTTATTAATAATCCTATCAGTGGATCATTTTGTATGTGTTTTTATCTCTACTAGTATATTATGCCGATATAAAATATTTAAAATATAACAAAAATAGGTTAAGGCTTTAGTCATTGTCCTGATCATTTGGTGCCCCCCATTGGCTCAATTTGGCTGGTGCCCCAGGGCACTCGCCCGACTGTACATATGGATAATCCGGCCTTGCTCCTTGCGCATTGCTTCAGCCATGCGCATTCCTAATAATGTTGTAGTGCAACCAAGTTGAAGTTCCCTTCCTTAATCATCGTAACCAATCCATTAAGAAGATAAATGAAGACCAGCACATACAAAACCAAAGGTCGATATGGTTATGGGTCTATGCAGCCGTCTTGAGACCACGCTGTTGTTAAATGCAGTAAACCGTAAATGTTTCATGAGTCAGTATACCTGTGTGCCGTAACTTATCAGAGTAAAAAAATATCAGACTATGAGACGCTGACGTTGTAACAAAGCGTTACAGCAGTAGCAGTGGTATTTGAAAGGTTAACCCACTACTTCTGAATCTAAATTGAGCCTATATTGTCCCTGGCGAGCAGATGTATTGCTAATCCATTTCCTATCTTATAAACCTAAAAAGATGAAAAAAGGGAAATTACAATGTTAAAATTTGTATGTTCAATATCACTTCTTTGTAACCGTATCTGGTTCCAACAGTTACCTTCATTATACTACCCGATTGTTCTACACTATATGCACATCTGGGCATTAAATATAGGGTGATATTCTAAAACAAAACAAAACCTGAACCTAAAATAAAAATTCAGAAGTCATTGGATAAAGCAAAGTTATTGAAAGTTAATTATAATGAACCATTTTCTAATTATCTTAGTTTTATATGTGGTATGCTTTCAATATCCCCTCGTGTATGTAACAGTCGAGTAACCTCCATTATTTTGGTGGCTCTGGCACACACAAGAGGACATTCACACATGGTATATGAATCCACCATTTGGTTTCATTTTATATTTTTACTGATTTTTATTTTCATTTTATTTTTATCTCTATATACACATTCTTAAGAAAAGCACGAACGAAGATTAATCATACATACAACAACAACATACCTAAAAATAAGCATATTATTCAACAATTTGAGACCTCAGATGGGATTTCTCCCTGCGGAGCCCTTCATTTTCTAAAGGGTCCGCAGAAAGGTCCGCTGAGTGGCCAGGAGTTCTTACACCTTCAGAAGTGTTGCTGAGGACAGCTGCCTCACAACAAACCAAAAGCCTTTGTTAACCATATGGTCATCTCAGTCATCATTCCGTCATAAATATGGGGTTGGCCGTTCCTTATCACTTGCGTCTCTGCGCTTCTCTGGGAATCAAGGATAACGGGCCCAAATCAACACAGGACAACAAAGGAACAGAGTGAGAACTGACTTCCACTAACCTCAAAGGATTTTGAACGACCCTGCAGAATAACAGGGTGACAAGACCACATGGGAAAATACAAACATACAAAACTTAAATTTGAACATTATCAAAATATCTTAATGTTAAAAATCTGCATTTCAATATTAGGCACCATACTTCTGTTGTTACCGTAACGTTGTCAGTTGGGGACAGTCGGGGTTACGTACGTCTGTGCGTTTTTTTAATTTATTTTTTTATAGTTTGTAATGAAATATATATTTTATTCTTTCTTATTTTGGTATTTTGGACCTCGTCAGGTCTGTTGAACTATGCATTTCTACCGCTTGTCCTCAGGATCCTCTATTGGGGGGGACTCCTCTATTGGAGGTTATCCCAGAACTCTTCTAATAAGAATCCCCAGGCCTGGATAACCCCGGACTTCTGTGGACGAGCGGTATGCACGCTATGGACAACTTTAAAGGCTAACCGTTCATGATGTGGAGTCTAGATAATTATTCCTATCTTAAGATCACCGTCTAACTGTCGTACAGGGATCTGGTTTGATGTAAGACCCCTGGGTTGGTGTCCTTTTGTAGGACTTCTTTCGGTTCTGGAATCCGGCATTCCTAATTGTTGAATACAAGATATTGCATGCATATTGGTGGTACGATATTATATCTATTGCAATCGCTCCAATGGAGGCAATAGTTGACCTTTGAACACCTCACGCAGTGTTATTCAGTCTATTCGTATGTAGTAGCTGATTATAGTAGAATTTAACCCATGTACCTTTAATATTCGCAAAAAACGTATTGTAATTGTGACTACAGCAGTTGAGCTAACTCCCTCTTTGGGCACCGTTTAAAACCATGTGCACCATTTATTAATTAGACATATTATTCTAGCAGTTGAACCCCATGTCTATTTGAACCAGCCTGGTTCTCTACCTGTCTTGCTACACAAAACGCATGTTTAATAGACAGAAGGGCTTAGCAACCTGAAAAAAATAATTACTGTCAGTGTTTGGCATTCGTTCTTATACTGCCATTTCCTGGAGAGAGAGAGAATTAAGATCAATGCAGAGAAGTAAAAAGATGAGTGTTTGGCAACTATAATGCTTGTGTTGCCACCTCCTAAAGAGAAAAGAGAATTAAGATTTTAATGCACAGAAGTAAAATGATGATCGTGGGCAACTGATTGTTGTGTTGCCACTCCCTGATTAGAAAAGAGAATATTTGTAGTAATGTTAACGATTAAAATGATGGATGTCGGGCATCCATTACTGCTCGGGTTGCAAAGGCCTGACGAGAAAAGAGAACAAATTTAGTACAAATACAAGACATTTATAGATCGTTTAAACTATTAATGTTGGTGAATCAAAAAACATTGATTACAACCTACACAAATATTTGTGTGTTTTGCCGATATCAACTAGGGACTGGCTTCCTGTATTTCAGCACCCAGACACACAGACCCTCAAATATACAAACACATATACCAAATTCGAATCTGGTTCCAACATATTACCAGGTGTTAGGGGTGGGAGGGGGCAAGGGGGAGAAAGAACAATGAGATAAGACTTCAATTTAACTGACAATAGGAAGGGGTTTAGTCTCCTTCTTTAAGCAATGTAAATAAGGTAGTGTGTGGTAGAGAGCGTTTGAAGGTACAGCCTAGGTGTGTTCCTCTTTATGTTGCAGGGCTGTGTGATCCTATTGTTGCAAGGCAAATTTGGTCTCGTCTGGTGGGGCAGACAATTAAGGGGATTCTTGAGCTGGATGAGGGGAAAACCGTAGATCGGCTACTTGGAAAGCTGGTGGTCGTCTAGTTGGGACTTATGATAGTTATATTTTTGTGGTACAATTGGAGATGTTGAGATGTAATTGGGAAATATCTCGTGTTAACTAGAGCTGTCAGTTAAACGCGTTATTAACGACGTTAACGCAAACCAAATTTAACGGCGTTAAATTTTTTATCGCGCGATTAACGCAATTATTTTATAAAAATAATTGCGTTAATATTTTTTTTTTTTCTTTGGCTCAAAACAAAGAAGCAGTAGCCTGACTGCTATGTTCAAATGACATTTGTTCAAAGCAGTCGTTTAATTGCACTATAGGCTCTTTTTTTGTATCGTCCTGTTTTGATCAGTGTATATGCCAATGTTGTTATCAATAAATAAATCATTTGCACAAGGCAAGCCGATGCACTTCACCATGTTGATAAGAGAATTAAAATGAGAAGAATTATGGGACAAAAAAATCAAGGGATATTTAGCATAGAAAAATAATTTGCGATTAATCGCGATTAATTAGAGTTAACTATGACATTAATGCGATTAATCACGATTAAATATTTTAATCGCTTGACAGCTCTAGTGTTAACGAGTAGGGGGCACTACCAAGAACTACAAATATGGCTGCGGTGCAAACTACATGCGTATCAGCCGACTACAGAAACTTCTTTGAGTTCTATCTGTCCGGCTGAAAACTGTGGTACCTTATAACATAAGGCTACCACTTAACCGCAATTTGGGTTCTCAATACACTCTGTTTCTACGCTGTGTGTACATTTATATGTACACAGATAGCCCTATGAGATCCTTGGATGATAAGGGGAACTATAAATAGAAGTTATCGTTGTTAAAAATAGCGAGAGAGAGAGAGAGAGAGAGATAGAGAGAGGTGATGTGGGAAGGGTGGGGGTTCATTCTATTCTCTGGGGAAGGGGGGGGGGTCTTTATGAGGGGGGGTGGGAGACAGGGACTAAAGGATGGGGAAGGAATTTTTAAGGGGTGAAGGAGGGCCTGCCTTTAGACAGGCAGACAGAGAGAAAGAGCGAGGAATTGGGAGTTACAAGATTGTACAACGTTAATTACTTTTCAATATTCCGTATTGAAACTGTGGAACAACCTTCCTGGTTGCCCAAAAGCAATATGTCTGTACAAACAAAGTGGATTTACAGATTTATCACATGTATGCATAAATATTGTTCTCCCATAGATGTTGAATTCTATTAGTTACAAAACTATAGCCAAAATATTATGTGTCAGAACTATTGCTTTACCGATGGTTTTCAACTTATTGCTATGGATTTATTGATTCGTAGAGGATGAGGATGATGGCACTTAAGGAGCGTGCGGAAACTGTAGTTATGAACTAGATATTGATATTTAAAGGCCCACTATGCAACTTTTTTAGCCAAAATTACATTAAGTATGCAGGTTGAGAGTTATGCTGATGGTTCTGCATCCATTTCTGGGTTGATTGGTGGGTGTGTCATTTACCCATGTCGCCTCTCCAGTGAAAAAGCGCATATGCAACTTGATCTGTTCGGACCGACACAATCCGGATGTGACGCAGCGGAAGTATCCTCGAAAATGTAGTCAGATTGTAGTTTCGAAAATGCTTTACGGCACAGACACACACCCAAACATGGCACCGGCTAGATATAAACAGCCAGTTGCGAGGCAATTGTTGTCCGAGGTAGGAAACCCAAACGCCGCCGTGTTTGGGTGCATGATAGAGTTTAGATCGGGTTAGATTAAATAATCTCGGATATAAATAACGATCTCATCTCATCGTCATCCGTTTATCCGGGGTCGGGTCGCGGGGGGAGCAGCTCAAGCAGGGGGCTCCAGACTTCCCTTTCCCGGGCCACATTGACCAGCTCTGACGGGGGGATCCCGAGGCGTTCCCAGGCCAGTGTTGAGATATAATCTCTCCACCTAGTCCTGGGTCTTCCCCGAGGTCTCCTCCCCAATGGACGTGCCTGAAACACCTCCAAAGGGAGGCGCCCAGTAGGCATCCTTGCCAGATGCCCGAACCACCTCAGCTGACTCCTTTCTAAGTAAAGGAGCAGCGGCTCTAATCCGAGTTCCTCACGGATTACTGAGCTTCTCACCCTATCCCGAGACGCCAGCCACCCTTCTGAGAAAACTCATCTCGGCCGCTTTTACCCGCGATCTCGTCCTTTCGGTCATCACCCAACCCTCATGACCATAGGTGAGGATAGGAACGAAGATCGACCGGTAGATCGAGAGCTTTGCCTTGCGGCTCAGCTCTCTTTTCGTAACAACGGTGCGGTAAAGCGAACGCAATACCGCCCCCGCTGCTCTGATTCTCCGGCCAATCTCACGCTCCATAGTACCCTCACTCGCGAACAAGACCCCGAGGTACTTGAACTCCTTCACTTGGGCTAAGGACTCATAAATAACGATAATCGGGTTAAATAACTTCACATGGTGTGTCTGGTGTGTTTCCAGCATTCGTAGTGTTGATCAGCAGAGAAATAGTCCGCCAAGACGTTGAGGTTGCTTAGCAGCCAGAGACTCTGTCCATGCAAGTGAACGGAGCGTTCACTCTTCGTCATAACTATCAAACCAAACATCCTTCACATTCACCGAGCGAACATTCTGAAAGTAAAATGCACATTTCTCGCTAAAAATGTTTCCATAAACGCATTTAATGGCGTAACTACGTTACTATTTCCACCCAGAAAAAAGAAAGATGTCGGCCGTATGCTTCTGTGCAAGGGTCACTACTATGGTCACTACAGTAACGAATTGCTTTACGGCACAGAGCCACAAACACGGAACCGGCTCGATATAAACACAAGTAACTAATGGATTGTTATATTCATCATAGATCAGCCGACTAAAAAGAGACAGAGAAACCCAATGTCGGAGGAACAGAAGAAGAGAAAAGGGAGACAGACCGACAGAGAGGCCAGACACGAGTAAACGTTGGGCAAGCTTTTCAGGAATAGCGTGAACTGAAAGAAAAAGAAGACTGCAAATCAGACGCCGACTCGGCCGTGTTGCTTTTGAAATTGAAAGTACCCTTGGATGAACTTTGTCTGCGTAATATTCTTGATTCTGATAGTCTCTGTACACATGTGTTAGCTCAACCATTTTTTTGAGCCCTGTAAAAATTGTTTTCTCGACCGTTTTGTTGTGAGCCCTGTTTGTTTCTAGCTTGCTTGGTTGCAACCATATAAACACCTTTGTTTCCATGGGTGTTTTGCTGTTCGTATGTCTCGTCCCCCAGATACAGACTGAATCCCCGAATCCAGGTTCTTGTTTATTTCGATTATTATGTTGGCCAAACCTCTTACACTGATTGTTCTGTTCAACCTAAGATAAAATAATTATAACCTAGGGTATAAATTCTCCCCGTCAACTATAAAAAATGATGGATTTATGTTTATTGCAATGCAAATACACCATTTTAAAAATGTATAACCTTGCCTACACTTTATGAACATCTATTTCGGACATGGCTCCGCGCATTCGCCGGCTTCTTTGAAAACAAATGCACATGGCTCGCGTAGAAGAGCATGGGGAAGGGACGTCAACGAGTTGTTACGACAGTGTTGTGAAATATCTACTACGAAGCTGTAGGGGGCGCTGTGTAGAGAAATGTGCGTGGCAAAACAAAGAAAACAGCGAAGAAATGCCCGAAGTTGCATAGTGGGCCTTTAAATCAAAATCAAACTAAATACCTCAAATATTGGAATGAAATATACAATGGTAATACTTCCAGCTATTGACTAGTGAAATGTGACAATTATACTTGCACCATTGGCTGAATAAGTAACTGCCAAAACATTATTATCATTTGAAACAGATGGATCTTTAAGGGAATATATTTATGGAGAGAGAACATATTTCTACAGACAGACACAGACACAGACACAGAGACAGAGACAGAGACAGAGACAGAGACAGACAGACAGACAGACATAACACACCGGGGGTCCCTTTGTGCAGGCTACCATTGCCTTATCAAACAGCCAGGAGCACCCAGGTCAAAAATGACACTTGTTGCCTTCAATAAGTGTGTGCTTGGAGAGAGATAGAGAGAACATATCTCTAGAGAGAGAGGTAGAGATTGTCAAAGTGAGATAGAGAGCGAGAGAGGTCTGCTATTGTCCCAGGTCAGAGACCACGCAGTCTTAACAACAGACAAGATGGCCCCTACCATACTTGCAGAAGAGAGAGAGAGAGCGAGAGAGAGGAAGAGGGAGAGAGCGAGAGGGAGAGAGAATAAATAAATAATACCTTATGGTGGCCCGGCTTAACTTCGGCACATTCACCATATACCTTATGGTGGTCTCGGCTTAACTTCGAGACATTCACCATTTTAACAAATACAAAAGGATGGGGAGAGGGGGGGGGGGGGGGGTCTGACGACTGGACCTGAGAGGACAGGGTTGGGGGGGGTTTCACGATAGGATCTTTTAGAGAGAAACAAAAGGATGGGGAGAGGGGGGGGGGGGGGGGGGTCTGACGACCGGACCTGTGAGGACAGGGTTGGGGGGGGTTTCACGATAGGATCTTCTAGAGAGAAGGGGGGGGGGGGGTGGAGAGGGAGAGAGAAGGGGGGGGGGGGAAGAAGAGAGAGAGAGGGGGGGAGGACAGAGAGAGGGGGGGGGAGGAGAGAGGGAGAGAGAGGGAGGGGGGGGGGAGAAGAGGGAGAGAGAGGGGGGGGGGGAAGAGAGAGAGAGAGGGGGGGGGGGGGGGAAGAGAGAGAGAGAGAGAGAGAGATCTGCTATTGTCCAGGTCAGAGATCATGCATTCTTAACAAAAGATTTACCATTGCAGTCCCTACCTATTTGCAGAAGAGAGAGAGAGAGCGAGAGAGAGGAAGAGGGAGAGAGCGAGAGAAAGGAAGAGGGAGAGAGGAAGAGCGAGGAAGAGGGAGCGAGGGATGGAGAGAGCGAGAGAGAGAGAGAGAGAGCGAGAGCGAGAACGAGAGCGAGAGCGAGAGAGAGAGAGAGCGAGAGAGAGAGAATGTAACACTGTAGTTGGGCTCCCCGCTGCTCTTGGTCTCTGCAAGACCCAAGATGGCGTACGTCTGGACAAAGGAAACCCACGTCACGAAGACGCGCCGTCTCTTTAACACCACGTGGTTACACTCTACGGCTGCGTTGTATACTAATCAAAATTGCACATTCGATTTTCACATGAACAGGGCGGGAGGAATCAATCCCATTCTAACTCAAGGTCAAACAAAGGCCTAGCCTCCGGTTTGTGGTTATGCAACTAAGCTAGATTAACGTTAAAAACCTGACCTATCTTTCACCCCACCGTAAGGGTTTGGAACGTTTGTGGCCGGTAATAAATAAACCTTATGGTGGCCCGGCTTCGGCGCTTTCACTATATAACACAAAAACCACAGGTAATACGTCTCCCACGTGGTACAAACATTAGATCTAGACGGGATTGGATACAGTCTATCGACAAACCCATAAAAACACACTCCTAGCCCTTCGTTCCTTTAATATAATTATTTAATTTAATCTGTTAGCGTATATGAGGCCGTCCAAGTAACCGGCTGTTTTGAATTACAATCGGATGGCCGAGACCCCGGGACCACGCAACCAGACGGATGCAGTACAAGCTATTTGCCTAAATTTTACTATTCTAACTATTACAGAGTTTGGTCATTAACAATAGGTTCTGTTTACCTTTCAATGGCGCCTGCATCCAGCTTGTACTGCGGTCCAACGGCCGCGTGGTTCGAGTCTCGGTAGAACCTTTCCAAGAACGTCGGGGTCACCAAATTGCTGAGTTTCTTCAAGGAAAGGTTCAAGTCCGGGATAGCTTTTAACTGACTTTATTGTTAAAGTAGGCATGTTTCGGTATGGTAACTGACTATGGAACGAAAGTCTAGGAATCGTGTCGAACACGTGTGAGAGATAATAACTCTGGCTACTATGGGCCACGGGCAGAGGCCCGTGACCCTTCGCGGGTGTCGCTGAAAATCTCTGGTCCCTTCACCTAGTGTGCACAGGTAAGGGACCGTCAAGTGGGCGTGGCCTAGTGGGCGTGGTGGCTTCGGCTTCTTCAGGTGATGCCTTCTGTGGTGGAGCCGCCTTCAATAAGGTCTTGCTCCCCTAGTGGCTATGTATAGTATTTACGGCTTATATGTTTGGTCCTGCTTCATTGGGTCTATGTGTGGGTAGCTTAGATTCTTAAAATACGTAACACAAGAAAGATGGGAACCACTATCGCTGGGGTGGTCTTCAAGGTCAGGAACCCCCAGCACACACACACACACACACACAGACACACACACACACACACAGACACACACACAGACACACACACACACACACACACACACACACACACACACACACACACACACACAAACACAAGAACACACGGTGTGTTCACGTGTGTTTGTGTGTGCGTGCGTGTTTTACATACGCACGCACACACACACACACACACACACACACACACACACACACACACACACACACACACACACACACACACACACACACACACACACACACACACACACACCTCTGGTCCCTGGACCAGAGGATCCATATAAAAACGCCCTCAACACAGTGAAACTAGTTATTGATGTTCTGACCCATATTCCTTTATTCAGACAGGTTGTCTCTCTGAGAAAAATATCTCTTTTACAGCAGGAACCTGGAAACAATCAACCTGGACTGGTAACCGATCATTTAGAATATATTAATACAGTGAGAATATATGACCAATAATCTTAAGAAAACATGACATTTAGGAAACTGTACCTTAGCTTCTCTGTGGTGAAAGGTGTGCTGTCCCGTGTCGTATGAAAAAATAAAAGCACAAAAGGATGTAAAGTAAGATCAGTTGAAGGAAGAGATTCAGGTGTTCGCCAAAACACAAAGTAAGTGTTCAGAACGGAGAAAGAACGTGAACACGGTTCTAAAGGTTCTGAGTACAGATTGAGCTGCTGGGCTCCTCAGTGAGGACAGATGGAATGAGGAAGGAGGCTTTGAACGACAGCTGACTACACCTGGAACCTTTATGATGGTCAGGGCTGGGCTTCACCAGAACACACCCATAACTGTATCAAGACAGAGCAAAGGTTTGAGGAGGTCCATATAAAGTTATAAAACCACCACGACCCAGTCACGATGGTGGAGGTTAAAACAGTGGAACTAAAGTCACGTCAAGGCTATTAAGTTCTGCTGTACTTTGTATCGTCTGCAGTGATAGAATAGGACTCCCAACTTATCAAAATACAATCAGATAAAAAGCTAAGGAAAGACATTTATCATATACATACACACATACACACACACACACACACACACACACACACACACACACACACACACACACACACACACACACACACACACACACAAACACACACACACACACACACACACACAAACACACAGATTTTTAGGGTTAGCTCAAGAGTCAAAAGTATCTGTCTGTCTGTCTGTCTGTCTGTCTGTCTGTCTGTCTGTCCGTCTGTCCGTCCGTCTGTCCGTCTGTCTGTAAGGGAAAAATACAAATTATAAAAAAAGACAGATGACCATCAGGCCGGGGCTTCTAATGCACCTCCCTCAGCAGAACACACTCGCTTACAGGTGAGGCCGCCGTAATATTCTACTATATCTCTGTTAAAAAAGTACACAATAATAGAGAGACGCCAAGATCGTTTATTGGCCTGTGGCGTGTGCCCTCGCGACCACTGACACACCATGGCCTACGCCGCTCAGGAACGGTACCTGCCGTTCCCAACAATGGTATATGACACCAGCACATTAGTAGGAGTAGGTAGAATCTAAAGTATTTATTACCAGGAAGTTGTGAATGTACTCTTTCAGACGCTTTTCCAGGAAAAGATTTTATTCGCCTCAATACAGTTTGTGACCAATAATCTAAAGAAAATATGAAATTAAGCAAGCTGTACCTTAGTTTCTCCGTTGGAAAAACGTCTGCTGCCCCATGTAGTATGAAGATATAAAAGCAAAAAAGCAAGGAAAGTAAGATCCGTTGAAGGAAGAGCTTCACCAAAACCCAAAGTAAGTGTTCAGAACCGAGTCAGAACATTAAGAGGTTCTAAAGGTTCAGAGTAAAGATTGAGCGGCTGGGCTCCTCAGTGTGGAAGACAAATGAGGACAGAGACTTCAAGGGCAGCTAACGACGTGTAAAGCCTTCACGATGGTCCCAACGCTCCGTCAGGGCGGGGCCTCCACCCGATCACAACCTAAACTGGTGAAGTGATAAGACGGAGCGAAGGTTGGAGGAAGTCCATATAAGGCTATAAACCACCTGGTCCCCGTAATGATGTTGGAGGTTAAAAAAGAGGAACTAAAGTTACTTCACGGCTATAAAGTTCTGCTGTACTTTGTATCGTGTGCTGTGAAATCATGTGACTCCCAACGTATCAAAATACAGTGGGAGAAAAAGACAAGACAAGCAACCAAAAAAACATAGTAAATATATATTTTTAAATGTGTCCACGCTGTCAGAAACATCTTGGATCAAACCCGATCCCAGACCTGGGCCTGAGTAAGAGCTGTCATTAAAACAATCAATCATTAACCAACTTAAGAGGACTACTGTTTTACCTGTACTCCACACGCACACACAAACACACACACACACACACACACACACACACACACACACACACACACACACACACACACACACACACACACACACACAGACAACCAGCCCCCAACACACACCCCCTACCTCCACTCTCCCACATCACCAAGACATACTTTAAAACGATACCAGCAGTTCCCCACCAAGCAGTCATCCCCCACGCCGTCACCACCAACACCCCCCCACCAGGGACGGTCAGACAGGGGAACCAATGAGCAGAGTCCATTAAACCTGCTTGGCCCCCCCCCCCCCCCATCAGGGACGGTCAGACAGGGGAACCAATGAGCAGAGTCCATTAAACCTGCTTGCCCCCCCCCCCCACCCCCCATCAGGGACGGTCAGACAGGGGAACCAATGAGCAGAGTCCATTAAACCTGCTTGCCCCCCCCCCCCCCCCCCATCAGGGATGGTCAGACAGGGGAACCAATGAGCAGAGTCCATTAAACCTGCTTGCCCCCCCCCCCCCCATCAGGGACGGTCAGACAGGGGAACCAATGAGCAGAGTCCATTAAACCTGCTTGGCCCCCCCCCCCCCCCCATACCTTCCACAGGGGGGAGCAGAACACGGACGACTGGCTGAAGCAGAACCTTATTCTACCACAGCCCCCCCCCGCACTTTAACCCCCTCCTCCAACAGGCTTCCCCTGTTGGGGGAAGGGGGGGGCCGTGGCTGTGAGGTGGGCCCCCCCCCGGTACAGACCCCGGTTCCGGCCCCCCCCCCCCTCCCTCAGACACACACACTGCTCACTACTGCCCCCCCTGTCCTCTCCTCCCCCCCTCCTAGACCCCCTACCCCCCTCAACACCCCCAGCCCCCCCCTCCATAGCCCCCCGCCCGCCCCTCACCCCCCCACCCCGGGCCCACTGCCTCTCGGGTCCCCCCCCCCCACTACAGCTCCAGACCCCCGGTCTTCCTCCCCCCCCCCCCCCCCCCCCGACCTAGAGCTGTTAAACACCAGCCCCCCCCTCACCAATCCCTCCAGGAGGAGCCCCCCCCCCCCCCCCCTGGTCTGCCCCCCAGAGCCCCCGAGGTAGGAGTCGCCATGCCAACACCCTGGTGCTGCCAATCAAGGTCAGGCCCTCCCATTGGCCCACCATGACTCTGGGAGGGGCCACCGGGGGGCGTGGCTGTGAGGTGGCCCCCCCGGTACAGACCCCGGTTCCGGCCCCCCCCCCCTCCCTCAGACACACACACTGCTCACTACTGCCCCCCCTGTCCTCTCCTCCCCCCCTCCTAGACCCCCTACCCCTCTCAACACCCCCAGCCCCCCCCTCCATAGCCCCCCACCGCCCCTCGCCCCCCCACCCCAGGCCCACTGCCTCTCGGGTCCCCCCTCCCCGACCTAGAGCTGTTAAACACCCCCCCCCCCCCCCCCCCCCCCCCCCCCGACCTAGAGCTGTTAAACACCCCCCCCCCCCCCTCACCAATCCCCCCAGGAGGAGCCCCCCCCCGGTCTGCCCCCCAGAGCCCCCCAAGGTTGGAGTAGCCATGCCAACACCCTGGTGCTGCCAATCAAGGCCCTCCCATTGGCCCACCACGACTCTGGGAGGGGCCACCGGGGGGCGCCAGACACTAGCTCCGCCTCCTCCTCCCCTCCCCCCCCTCCCCCTCCTCCCCCCCCCTCCCCCTGCCTCGCCGTCGGTCTGGGTCCGGGGCCCCGCCGGCCGGGGCCCCGGACCCAGACTACATCCTGTCAGTGGATGACTTCCCCCCCCCCCACTCCCAATAACGTCCCCCCTCCCCCGTACTTCCCTTAGCCCCCACCTTAGCCCCCACCTTTGCCCCCACCTTTTTATTTACAATTGATCTAGATTCATTGTACACCAACATGGACATGGATTCTGGCCAAAGCATCGGGTTTCACGGACTCTGCCCGGAGGAGACTGACATGTGGAGGGCGACCGGGACCCTCTTCAGGGTCCCCCCTTGAACATCAGGGAGTGGGGGCCGCACTGGGACGCTGCTGGGGGCGCTGGGGGGTCCTTGGACTCCTCCTGGGGGGTTCCCTGCATGGCGTGGGGTCCATTGTGTGTTTTAATATGCTGCATGTTTTTATCTTCACTGTGTGCTTCCTTTACATCATGATGTTATTGAGGCCTTCCATCTCTTTAACTCCCCCATTTATTACATTGGAGGCTTCTGTTATGTGGAAGGATGGTATGAACGTGTGAATGGTTTCACTATGCCTTATTTATCTTTAATATATATTTATTTACCTATTTACTTATTCATTTTATCTATTTTGTCTTTTTTATTTTATCTATTTCTATCTTATTCGCCAGCACATATTTTTCCCTGTGTGTTTTGAATACTTCTTCCATGCTTTTACCATGTCTTTATAGATATGTATGTGTGTGTGCATTGTTACCTTAAAGGGGTTCCTGCATTATTCACCCATGAATTCTGACCCTGACCCTAACCCTGTCTTCACAGCACAATACCAACCAACCTCTTGGCCCCCATCCCAACCCCAATCATCCTTCCCCTCCCCTCCTTCCCTCCTTCCCTACCCAAACTCCTTTCCTTTCCCCACACCCGACCCTTACCCTAACCTTAACCCCTCCCCCTCTTCTTACCATAACCTCTGACCCCTCCACACACCTAACCCTAACCTTAACCCCTCCCCTCTCCTAATCATAACCTCTGACCCCTCCACACACCTAACCCTAACCTTAACCCCTCCCCCTCTCCTAACCATAACCTCTGACCCCTCCACACACCTAACCCTAACCCCAACCCCTCCTACTCTCCTAACAATAACCTCTGACCCCTCCACACACCTAACCCTAACCCCAACCCCTCCTACTCTCCTAATCATAACCTCTGACCCCTCCACACACCTAACCCTAACCTTAACCCCTCCCCCTCTCCTAACCATAACCTCTGACCTCTCCACACACCTAACCCTAACCCACAGACTCCCCTCACTACCATCCTACCCTTCGGCACCAACTTCTCCCATAGAACCCTCTCCCTACACCACAGCATCAACTCTCACTTCACCACCGTACAAGAACAACATGCAGCACTACAACAACACAAAATCATTTCTGCGTACAGGAAAAACAAAAGCCTCAAAGATCTCCTGGTCACCTCCACCTTCTCCCGTAAACCCACACGACCACCACCGTCTACCACACACTGCTTCAAACCACACAACTCCATCACCAACCCACATAGCCACACCACTCTACCCATCCTCCAGCCCCCAAGCATTGATTCCCCCAACACGGTCTACATCATCACATGCACACACCGCCACAAACACTCCATTGGAGAAACAAAACATCGCATGATCATCCGACTGAAACAGCAACTCCTCGACATCAAACACCAGCACCTACAAACCACTCTGGTTCAACATTTCACACAACAACCCGTCACCCACCTCACCATCGCTGGGTTAGAATCAGACCCCAGATGGACCACCCAACAACGCAAACACATAGAGCACCAAAGG
Organism: Gadus morhua; assembly: GCF_902167405.1. Lineage (NCBI taxonomy): Eukaryota > Metazoa > Chordata > Actinopteri > Gadiformes > Gadidae > Gadus > Gadus morhua. Next base: position 98,223 of record NC_044054.1, read on the forward strand.
ATCACCCAGGTTACATACACTCACACCCGCAGGCCTGAAGGAAAAATCCTGAACCATAACACACATTCACCACAACCAGCATACACACATCACCTATTACACATATACTACACCCACTCTATACGTCCATCTTACACTTTACATACATTCATCATTTACCATCCATTACACTTTCATCACTTACTATCCACATCACATTCACCCTACACCTATTACACATTCATCATACAGCCACTACACATTCATTATTCATAACACACCTATTACACATTCATCATACAGCCACTACACATTCATTATTCATAATACACCTTTTAAACATTTATTATACACCCACTAAACATTTATTATTCATAATACACTTAGAACACATTCATTACGCCTGCATTACTCCCACCACAGACATTATTCACTCATTACACCCACACTACAACCACCACCTTTACACATCTATTACACATCCTTCTTTCACTTCACATCCATTCATCATGTGTGTGTGTGTGTGGGTGTATAATGTGTTTGTGTGTGTGTGTGTGTGTGTGTGTGTGTGTGTGTGTGTGTGTACGTGTGTGTGTGTTTGTGTAGTGTACCACATGAAGGAGGACGTCTCAGAGCTGATCCACAGATACAGGAAGGACATGTTCTGACCTCTGACCTCCCACCTTGAGCCCCATGTGACCCAGCCAGAGGACGGGCTCCGACCTCTCCCTGGAGCCCCATGTGACCCGGCCAGTGGACGGGCTCTGACCTCTGACCTCCCACCTGGAGCCCCATGTGACCCGGCCAGTGGACGGGCTCTGACCTCTGACCTCCCACCCGGAGCCCCATGTGACCCGGCCAGAGGACGGGCTCTGACCTCTGACCTCCCACCCGGAGCCCCATGTGACCCGGCCAGAGGACGGGCTCTGACCTCTGACCTCCCACCCGGAGCCCCATGTGACCCGGCCAGAGGACGGGCTCTGACCTCTGACCTCCCACCCGGAGCCCCATGTGACCCGGCCAGAGGACGGGCTCTGACCTCTGACCTCCCACCCGGAGCCCCATGTGACCCGGCCAGAGGACGGGCTCCTGATCGACTCTCATCATCACATCACTCATGATCACAAAGCGTCGTGTCCAGGAATGTTTTAATAAAGCGCTGAGAGCAGAACGCTGGGACTCCTGTGAGCTCATTAGACCAAACGTAAACAACGCCTTTAGCTTCATGTTAGCTTTAGTGATAGCCACCTCGGAATAGAGCGCCATCTAGAACGACCTCACACTCTAGCCTCAACGTCAATGAGACCAACTGGAAATACAAGCTGGTATTAAATTTAACTGTTAAGCTGGGATTCTGAAAATATAATTTCAGTTCTGATGAACACTATTACAATATTACTATCACTGAAGAATACTGTTATAATATTACTATCATGAATGAAAACTGTTATAATATTACTATTGTCAAGTTCTTTCCTTTTTTGTGCATTCTCCACTTGAACGAGATTGGTGCATCCACTCAGAGTTCCTTCTGGGTTACACTCAATAAACAAACTGTTTACTCTTTATCTTCTTTTATTGAAGTCTCAATTGATGGTCAGTTGTAAGTCATTCAGTTGTTAGCAAGGTGAAAAACCTTCAAGAAACCAGAAAACGGTTGTTTTACAATGTGATTTTTTTTTTTTAATGATTGCCTTATTTCCCTTAAATTAATCAAAGTGTAAAATAAATTCTCCCACTGTTTATCATTCTTAATGTTATTCAGTGGTTTTCTTTTACTTAAACTTAGTTCTAATTATAAATATATAATATTTACTTATTTAAAAAATAACATCCCACCATAATCCTTTTAAACATGGGCTCAATAGACAATCATGTACCATAATTCAATCCGTTTAACTTCAACAATCATATTGTGGTGAGCAGCAGGTGAGGGACGAGACGGGAGCCCAGGTTTAGCAGTCGGCCGCAGCTCCACGCCCCATACACCGCTGGACAACGGAGCTGCCTTTAATAACACCAGCACGGTACACACTAGAACACACGCCACCATTCAACCACACTAACACTTTCAGTAATGGTGCAATGAACACAACATGAACACAAGAGTCACCAACACACCCCGACATCGATAAACCCCAATTAGTTTATCAACCACAAATGACCCAGGAGGGCCCCGCAACTGTCCAACCCCCTAGAACAGTAGAACCCCCAGAATCCTTAGCGAAGGCCCTCGTCTGCCAGACCCCAGAGTCAGCAGGAGCCCTGGGGGTGTGGTCAGGGACCACCTCCTTCGGGGCCCCCACCTGATCCGTCGTAGGGGGCCGTTGGAGCGCTGTTCGGGGACCCCGTCCTCCGCCGCCCTCCGACGTCTGGCCCGTCGACAGCCACGCCGGCGGCTGGGACGAGGAGGGGTGGCGCGCCCCGTCCCCCCGCAGCCCTCCCCCAGCCCCAGCTGCCCACACTGCGGCGGTTGGTGTTTAGTCCCGTTAACACGGCAACAGTTTGACGTTATCCCGGGTAAAGTGTTACTGTACGTCCACACCAGGAGCGACCAAAGCGTCAAAGACGCTTTGGTCGCTCACAAAGTTTCGCTGCGAATTTTTCTGTTCGCTTTGGTCGCTCAAGACGCTCATGACGTACAATTCAATTATGCAGACGCATTCAAAGGAGCCGTTTGCGTTTAGTAGGCCCTACAGACAGCCATATCAAATAGTGAACTCTCCCATACACCTTTGCCATATTGCCGAGACGGTTTTGCTTGTTTGATAAAGTGCTTCGACAACAAGTAGGACAGTGATTCCCCCCAATATAAAAAAAAAATCCTAAAATGTAGGCTAATTACAACCGAGAACAAAAAACCCTGCGTGCTGTAGTAGTTAAAATATGTTTAACTGATCTGCATCTGCAAATCATGATCTGCACTCATTCGTCGCACTCAAAACAAATAGACATTGGCGCACATGGCTAATTTGCATACGCGCACAGGACTGGTTGGCTCCACAAGGCAAATAATGGAACATATCTATCTATCTAGGCCTATCTGTCTATCTATCTATCAACGCGTGTCTAGTTTTAATGTGATGTATTGTGTGTATGTCCAGTCAGACTTGTTCTGTGTGGTCTTGTAGGCTACTGTCCTGTGTGGGCCGAACCACCTAAATGGATTCCCGACGATTTGTGTCGTTTGGTATTAATAAAGACTTGACTAGGCGATCTATCTATCTAGACTATTTAATTAACAATTATTCACCTCAGGCTCCGTGAATGGTGGGGAATAGAGGGATAAAAGACAAGAGATATATGCCTTGTCATTTATCGCTCGTCTTGTCGATTAGTTTGTTTATGTGACGATTTCAAAAACTTTTTTGGTTTTGTTTAAAGCATGCTACACGCGATTGGTTGGTTAGATTGGTGGCATGGAGAGCAAATTAAAATGATTCCCGCTTAAATACGAACGTTCTAGATGTAGCCTATAAATACTCCCGCTTATCATCACTTGATATCCAAACCACTATGGCGTTTCGATCTCTGAACTGAAAAATGGTTGGTTCGTACAACACCGGGTGCCCAGTTACAGCCGCGATTAATACTTCAGCCGACATTTTGTTCAGTGAGTGAATAAAGGTAGGTAGGAACCAAAGTGCCTGCCGATGTTCCCTGGGATCCACGCAAGCGAAGAGCGTCTACATTCCGATTGGCTGTCAGTGTTTGGCCGCTGAAGCGAATAATAGTCATTTGCATAAAGTTAAAAAGTTTTCAACTTCTTTTTGACGCTCTGGTCGCTCAACTTTGGCCGCTGGTAGCGTTGGTCGCTTTGGTCGCTTTGGTCGCTCTTGCCCATAGAAAGTGAATGACTTCCGGCGATTTGGTCGCTCAATTCGCTTCTGGTGTGGATGTACAGTTAGGCAAGACGTTAGCCTAGGGCTAGTCATGGACCTACAGAGTGGCGAAGTCACGCCCCTTGCGGTAGAGCCCATGGGACCTATGAGATCGAAGATTATGAAAGGGTTACACATATGTTGTTGGTGGATTTAAATGATAATTTTTCATGCAAAGAAAACTAAACATTAAAAACTAAAAACCATTATAAGTTTGGGCATGTGGAGAGTTTCAGTTATGCCGGTGGGGAGATTGTGGGTCTTGTCCACGCCAGTCGCAGGGAGCGTGACGGCACATACGAGACGTGTAGTCTGCCTCATTGTGTTTTATCTACAGCCTTTAACTGAACTATTGTACAATAATAGAGAGAGAGAGAGAGAGAGAGAGAGAGAGAGAGAGAGAGAGAGAGAAGGAGAGAGGAGCGACAGAAAGAGAGAGAGAGAGAGAGAGAGAGAGAGAGAGAGAGAGAGAGAGAGAGAGAGAGAGAGAGAGAGAGAGAGAGAGAGAGAGAGAGAGAGACGAGAAGGAGACGGGGATGGAGAGAGACAGAGAGTGTGTATCCGGCCGTCTGTCTGTGGTTTCTTTCTACAACCGACACAGAAACACTGAGGCACCCCCCCCCCCAACCAAAACCCAGGGAGGAGGTCCAAGAATGATATCAGAAAAACATTTGTTGCTCCATCAATAATTTTTCTTAAGGCACTTATGGACTTATTATTCACTAATAAAACGAGAAATCATCGGCTGAACACACAAGAACATTCAGTTGGATCCACTGAGTTGTTTATTGCAATTATGCTTCATTAACAAATAAGACAGAAAAATAGTCCCTTACATGTACACAATAAACACGAGGACTAAAACAATAGAAGTAGCAGACTTTACAAATCATTAACAGGTGAGCACATATCTTTAATAACTGAACATGTTCTGCGGCCGCTTGGTTCCCATCAGAACACAAAAAAATCAAGATTCAGTCTTAAGTAATTTACAACATGCAACATTATCCCATAGACATCTTGGTTGATATGAATAAAACATAACATCTGCTTTAAATCAGGTTGTAAATCAGGATTAGGACAAAAAGGATGATATAAGAGCCCTTAAGACTTAAACTGGTGAAGTCTGAAAATATATAAAGATTGACCATCAATAGGTATTTTATGTACATTTCAAATAATAAATGTGCTTATCTAACTATGGGAGATCTTAAAAGCCTTTTCATGGTTTATCATGCTATACCAGAAGAGAGAGAGAGAGAGAGAGAGAGAGAGAGAGAGAGAGAGAGAGAGAGAGAGAGAGAGAGAGAGAGAGAGAGAGAGAGAGAGAGAGAGAGAGAGAGAGAGAGAGAGAGGGAGAGAGAGAGAGAGAGAGAGAGAGAGAGAGAAAGAGAGAGAGAGAGAGAGAGAGAGAGAGAGAGAGAGAGAGAGGGAGAGGGAGAGGGAGAGAGAGAGAGAGCGAGAGAGAGAGAGACCGAGAGACAGAGAGACAGAGAGAGATCTAGCAAATTTGGCCAAAAACACCCACATTTTATAAACTCCCATGTAGACCAACTACAAATATTAATGGGAGAGAGGAAAGAGAGCTCCGTCCTCGCAGGACAGTTTATTTCAGCTTGGCACAACATGAGAGAATGACATTCTACACCAGGCCTCACTGTTTGATTTTGTTTTATTTTAATATTTAACGTTTTATTTAATTATTTGTAACCTATAATGTGTTTTATGTAGCTTCTCTTTACATTCATTTAATTTTACTATAATATAAGTATTAGTTATATATGTACATAAGTACATCTGTATGTTATGATATATTGTTATTGGTTGTTATATGTACATATTGTTCTGACATTCTCTTTTGTTATTATACATAATATTTAATGCAATGCACTGTAATGCTATGGCAACACTGTTTGGTTTACCACAACAGTTATGCCAATAAAGCTTGTTGAATTGAATTGAGAGAGAGAGAGAGAGAGAGAGAGAGAGAGAGAGAGAGAGAGAGAGAGAGAGAGAGAGAGAGAGAGAGAGAGAGAGAGAGAGAGAGAGAGAGAGACACAGAGAGATAGAGAGAGAGAGAGAGAGAGAGAGAGAGAGAGAGAGAGAGAGAGAGAGAGAGAGACACACACACAGAGACACAGACACAGAGAGAGAGAGAGAGAGAGAGAGAGAGAGAGACTATAACTGCCACAGAGACACTGAGTCATCAGTCCTCAGTGTGTGTGTGTGTGTGTGTGTGTGTGTGTGTGTGTGTGTGTGTGTGTGTGTGTGTGTGTGTGTGTGTGTGTGCATGTATGCGTGTGTGTGTGTGTGTGTGTGTGTGTGTGTGTGTGTGTGTGTGTGCGTGCGTGTGTGTGCGTGTTTCACGGAGGGGCTGCACTTTTCTTTTTTACGACTTTTTTTTACCTGAGTCCCCCCCCCCCCCCCCATTTTTCTACAACTGAGGCGCGGAGTCGGAGGGGGCCCAACCGACTGAGGACCCACCTGAGGGAGACAGACACGAGAACGGCCCCCCCAGAACTGGGAGGCTCCTGCTCCCCCGCTCTCTTTCTACAACCGACACAGAGAGGCTGAGGACCGCACTAGGGGCCCCCCCCCACACTACCCCCACCCCCGGGAGGAGGTCCTCCTGGGTGAAGGAGGACCAGAAGGTGTGGAGGTGTGTCAGTGTGTCTGAGGACCCTCCTCCACCTGGGGACACTCTGTAGAAGGACAGAGAGCCAGCAGGCCGGTCCAGATACACTCCTACTCTGGTGGAGCCAGCGGGGCGGAGAGGGAGGTCTGTCTGTGTACCGTTGTACCGGGCAGAGTAACGACCACCAGAACAATAAAGAACCCAGGACTTGTTGTTCCGTCCAAGCCTGCTGTCATCACCCTCTCCTCTCCTTGTGATTCCTCTGTATGTCACTCCTATACCAACCACTCCTCCCCTCTCTACCTCCCAGTAACAGCGGCCAGTCAGAGCCTCTCTACCCAACACCTGGGGCCGGGGGTCAAATCTGTCTGGGTGATCCGGATACGACTGGTCCTCTCCAACCCCCATCACCTTCCTGTTGTCCTCAGACAGAGAGAGTTCTCTGTAGGCCGTGTTGGGGTCCAGTGTGAGGTCACAGGCATCTGAGGGAGAACCAGACATGATGAGCTGCTGAACCGCTCTTCATCCTCATCATCATCATCATCATCACTAGGACTGTTCTCCTGCGCTTTGTGTACATATACATAGATATGAACACATACATACATATACATATGTACACATACATAGATACACACACCTCAGCAATAACGTTCTGAAAACATCAATAACAATGTTATGAATACATCAACAACAACAACATTATGAAAACATCAACAACAGTGTTATGAATACACTCATTCATCACTAGTACTGTTCTCCTGAACATGACATGTGGGGAGGGGGGGTCATGTGATGATAGTTACACTATTGCTTCAGACTCCCCCTCCCCCTCCTCAGCCCCCCTCCCCCTCACCGCCCCCCGTAGCCCCCCTCCCCCTCCTCAGCCCCAAGCAGGTACAAGCAGGTACAAAGGTACAAACATAATATATCAATGTAATACCTGTTGGGTTTAATACAAGCAGGTTTAATTGTGATGGTGGACAGTATTAATAAAGGTAAGATACATGATGTCAGCCATCTTCTTCATTCCCAGTAGGATCTGATCTAACTTCCTGCTGTGTGGATGGACTTTCCATCTCAATAGTGAGTGTGTGATGTAATGAATCAAACAGACACTAACACTTCTTTAGAGCTGGTTTCAGCCTCCACACTCCACCGTGCTCCACACTGGGGGGGAATCAAAGTGAGAGCAGCATGTTGAAACATTCACCTTCATCATCTGCCGTCTCATTACGTTCTACACTACATGAGTTACAGCTGCCTCTTCAAACCACTTCATCTAGCAGCAGCATGAATCCTTGTAGGAGACTTTGTCCCTGAGCGGTGAGCTTTCCTCTCCATACCTGAGAGTGTCCAGTCTCCAGCGTGGATCCTCCAGTCCTGCAGAGAGCAGCGCAGCTCCAGAGTCTCCTGGGTGATTGTAGCTCAGGTCCAGCTCTCTCAGATGGGAGGGGTTGGAGCTCAGAGCTGAGGCCAGAGAAGCACAGCCTTCCTGTGTGACCAGGCAGCCAGACAAGCTACACACACACACACACACACACACACACACACACACACACACACACACACACACACACACACACACACACACACACACACACACACACACACAATTTATTGTATCTGCTTGAGACTAGTTTGTACTAAAGTAACCACATTTATAAAGTGTATTCATTCCATTTGGAGGACAAGCTTTATTGATACTTCATTGAGACAAAGCTGTGTCACCCTGAGAGTCTGAGAACAGGAAGAGGAAGTGGGGAGATGACATCATCACAGACAGCAGAAGTTCCTTCACTTGGATGTGAAACAGCATCTAAAACAAATGCTCCTTTCTCAATAGCTACACCTTAATGAGATATTGTTCAGTTAGTGAGGAGAAGTTCGCTATGTTTGGTACGCTACGACCGTTTCTTCACAGGTTCTAACATTGTGGAGAACCAGGGAGTGTTTTGTCAGCAGGAATAAGAGCAACAGAAATGCATCAGGCAGGAGCAGCACTTGCTGAAAGCTAGAATAACCAGTTTGAAGAAGAGGCTGATAACTGACCTGAGAGTTTGCAGTGTACAGTGTGGACTCCCAAGTCCAGCAGAGAGCAGCTTCACTCCTGAATCCTGCAGATCATTGGTACCCAGGTCCAGCTCTCTCAGACTACAGGAGTTGGAGCTGAGAACTGAGGCCAGAGCTTCACAGCATCTCTCTGACAGATGACAGGCATTGAGCCTTCACACACAATAAACACAACCTGTTAGGAACTGTAGTTAAATTATAAGAGAATTATGAATTATTTAAATACATGAAATAATACATAATATAAATAACCTGGATCTTAAATATTAAGAAAAAGATTTCACACAGATGTTAAATGATCAAACAAAAATTATCATTATACTTCACTTAAAAATACAGTTTTATTAATAGCTTGTTATTAAACTTCATGAAACAAGTCTAAACCGCACTTTACTGTCTGACTGAATAGAATGTTACACAACATACACATTATAGCATCATTAACAAACTAAGAATATAATGTGCACCTAAACTGTCATGCCAACAAAAATGTACATTTATTTACTTATTCTTATGAAAACAATGTATTTATGACCTAACCTTTTTGGATGTAAATCTGTTAAATGTCTTCTGATATTGAACCTTTTGGTGTTACTGTTTGACCATTGGATAAAACTGACCTGAGAGTTTCCAGTGTACAGTGTGGACTCCCCAGTCCAGCAGAGAGCAGCTTCACTCCTGAATCCTCCAGATCATTGGTACTCAGGTCCAGCTCTCTCAGACTAGAGGAGTCTGAAATGAGAACTGAGGCCAGAGCTTCACAGCATCTCTCTGACAGATGACAGCCATTCAGGCTGCACACACAATAAACAGAACACGTTAAAGTAACTTAGATCTTTTACATTTAACATGAGGACTTGTGTTGAAAATCTTTAATTAGAGATGTTTTATTAATTTAACTAATACATACATTAAATCCTTATGTTTATTCAATATTGGAGTTTTTTGTAGTGTTTGAGACTCGTATAGTATTTTAATTATGTATTTTTTGTATTGTATTGTAATACATGTTTTAGTTCATCTACAGAGATGTCTTGTTTATTAGGGTTAGAACCAGCGGCGGTTACAAGGGGAGGGGGCTAGCGGGGGCTTGAGCTCCCCCTGAAAAAGGCTAAGCCCCCTCCAAGCCCCCCCTCCCAAAACCCCAAGTCATTTTGTTATGAAAAATATTTAATTTAATTTAAAAATATGTTTTTAATAATAATGTGGCGAGAAGCACGGGAACGACCAGACAGGAGCCCATGTTATAAGAGTCTGACACTCTTGTGTCCCATTATCCACACCACCCTGAGAGAGACTTTATGTAAACACACACACACACCTGAAACACACATCCTATCGCCCACAACCACGACTGCCTCGGTGCCGCCGACCCTCCCAGGATTCATTGCGGCACATTGCATGGCGACCACGGTCGTGATCGGCACAATAATATATATAAATAATAATAATAAATATATATATTTATATTAGTGCTGTCAGTTAAACGCGTTTTTAACGGCGTTAAAGCAAACCAATTTTAACGGCGTTAATTTTTTTATCGCGAGATTAACGCAATTATTATTTTTTTCTTTTTTTTTTCTTTGCCTCAAAACAAAGAAGTAGTAGCCTGACTGCTATGTTCATCGTTTAATTGCACTACAGGCTTTTTTTTTGTATCGTCCTGTTTTGATCAGTATAAGCCAATGTTGTTATCAATAAAAAAACATTTTCACAAGGCAAGCCGATGCACTTCTCCATGTTGATAAGAGCATTAAAATTAGAAAAATTAATGGGACGAAGAAATCAAGGGATATTTAGCACAGATAAAAAAAAGTGATTAATCGTGAGTTAACTATGACATTAATGTGATTAAATCGCATAATGAATTAAATATTTTAATCGCTTGACAGCACTAATTTATAAATATGAAGACATCGGACTGACTTATATCTAACAAAACTGAACTATGAAATCACATTTTTTATTTGTGTAAATGATGATGAACGTTGCTGCTTGTTTTGTGATTTGATTGGTTGATTCGTATCCTATTGTAGTGTGTAGTAATATTTGTTACGTCAAAATGTATCAGGCCCTGCTATAAACAATCTAGCCCCCCGTAGCTCCCGCAATCATAATTCTTTGGTGACGCATTGGTTACAACTGATAAGTAAAAGTTTGACTATCATTTAGCTGGGCGATCTACAGAGAATAAAGTACTCTCCTCCTTTGACTCTTTCCTCTCTATCCTTTTTCCCGCTCGCTCGTGAACTCTCAGCCTTCCCCCAGATGACCCTGAAGTCTCTGTATCAACCCAACCTATTGGTTAAACCAAAAGCATCCATATGACCAAACTACTGATCAAGGTAAGGTTTAAATATTGGGTTACCTTTTATTAATAATAAAGGTATATTTATTAATGTATCCTTCATATCACTAATTATTTATTCATACATATAGCTACATACTTAAATACAGCTGTAATCAACTATTAATAAACATTATTACAACAATATTAATTCTTGGCTTTCCTTATTTCATTATAAATAGAGCTTTTGAGTTTGATTTTTCAACCTGGTTGCACAATATAACGTTGTCTATATTGAGATACATTCTACTATTGTATATTATATATATATATATTAGAGCTGTCAGTTAAACGCGTTATTAACGGCGTTAATGCAAACCAATTTTAACGGCGTTATTTTTTTTAACGCGCGATTAACGCACATTAATATTATTTTTTTTTTTTGGGCTCAACCTGGTTGCACAATATAACGTTGTCTATATTGAGATACATTCTACTATTGTATATTATCTATATATATATTAGAGCTGTCAGTTAAACGCCTTATTAACAGCGTTAACGCAAACCAATTTTAACAGCGTTATTTTTTTTAACGTGTGATTAAAGCACATTATTATTTTTACTTTCTTTTTTTTGGGCTCAAAAAAAAGAAGCAGTAGCCTGACTGCTATGTTCAAGGCATATCTTTGTATGTTCATCGTTTAATTGCATTAAAGGCTTTTTTTTTGTACCGTCCTGTTTTGATCAGTATATGCCAATGTTGTTATCAATAAAAAAACATTTGCACAAGGCAAGCCGATGCACTTCTCCATGTTGATAAGAGAATTAAAATGAGAAAAATTAATGGGACAAAGAATTCAAGGGATATTTAGCATAGAAAAGAAATATATGATTAATCGCGATTAATCGTGAGTTAACTATTGCATTAATGCGATTAATCATGATTAAATATTTTAATCGCTTGACAGCCCTAATATATATATCTATATATATATATATATATATATGTATATATTGTATATTGTGTTGTGTGTATTATGATATATGTTATCAGTGAACCTACAGAGAAGTTTTGGAGGCTTTGACCACTGGCAGCAGCCGCAGTAGACCCTCCTCTGAAGCACAGTATTTCTTCAGGTCAAACACGTCCAGCTCCTCTTCTGATGACAGTAAGATGAAGACCAGAGCTGACCACTGAGCAGGAGAGAGATATTCTTCAGAGATAATTCCTGATATCATGTACTGTTGGATCTCCTCCACTAGAGAAGGGTCGTTCAGCTCATTCAGACAGTGGAACAGATTGATGCTTCTCTCTGGACAGAGATCTCCATCTAACTTCTCCTTGATGTAAGACACTGTTTTTGCATTGGTCAGTGAGCTAGTTCCTGTCTGTCCTAGCAGACCTCGTAGGACAATCTGATTGGTCTCCAGAGAGAGGCCCAGGAGGAATCGGAGGAACAAGTCCAGTTGTCCGTTCTCACTCTGCAAGGCCTTGTCCACAGCACTCTGGTAGAGGAGGAGGAGTTTATCTTCCCCAGAGGTGGGTGGTTCTTCTGAGAGCAGATTGACACCATCGTTTATGAAGGTCAGAAAGACATAAAGGGCAGCCAGAAACTCCTGGAGGCTCAGATGGACAAAGCAGAACACCTTGTCCTGGTACAGCCCTGACTCCTCTTTAAAGATCTGGGTAATCACTACTGAGTACACTGAGGCTTCTTTGATATCGATTTTACACTCTGCCAGGTCTGCCTTGTAGAAGATCAGGTGGCCTTTCTCCAGCTGGTTAAAAGCAAGTTTTCCCAAAGAAACAATGATCTCCCAGCTCTCTGAATTCCAGTCTGGATCTGAATCAGCATTCCGACGATACTTCCTGTCCTCCTGTATGAACTGAACCCTCAGGAAGTGGCTGTACATCTGAGTCAAGGTCTTGGGCGTCTCTTTTCTTATCTGGGATTCGAAGAAGTCCCCCAGAACTGTAGCAGTGATCCAACAGAAGACTGGGATGTGACACATGATGTGGAGGCTTCGTGATTTCTTTATGTGGGAGATGATTGTGCTGGCCAGCTTCTCGTCTCTGAATCTCTTCCTGAAGAAATCCTCCTTCTGTTGGTTGGTGAACCCTCTCACCTCTGTCACCATGTGAACACACTCATCAGGGATCCTATTGGCTGCCGCAGGGCGTGTGGTTATCCAGATGCAAGCAGAGGGAAGCAGGTCGCCCCTGATGAGGTTTGTCAGCAGCACGTCCAACGAGGTGGACTCTGTGACATCAGTCAAGATCGGGGTGGACTGGAAATCCAGATGAAATCGACACTCATCCAGGCCATCTAAGATGAAGACAACTTTGAACCCGTCGTATCTGCAGATTCCAGCATTTTTGGTCTCATAAAAGAAGAGATTAAGAAGTTCCACTAAGCTAAACTCTTTCTTTTTTAGTGAATTCAGCTCTCTGAAAGTTAAGAGAAACGTGAAGTTTATGTCTTTGTTGGCGTTGCCTTCAGCCCAGTCCAAAGTGAACTTATTTGTTAAGATGGTTTTACCAATGCCAGCCACTCCAGTTGTCAAAATTGTCCTGTTGGGTATATCTTGTCCAGGGAAGGGTTTAAAGATGTCTCCACATTTGATTGGTGTTTCCACCATGGCTGGTTTCCTGGAAGCTGTTTCAATCAGTCTGACCTCATGTTCCTTGTTGACCTCTCCACTGCCTCTCTTTGTAATGAAGAGCTCTGTGTAGATGTCATTCAGAGGTGTTGAATGTCCTGCTTTAGCGATTCCCTCAAACACACGACGTAACTTCTCCTTTAAAAGAGACTTGATTTTTTTTTGGCACTCGTCAGCAGCAGATCCTAAATGAGAAATGAACAGAAGACATCAGTTAGTGGATGCTGGCATCACTGGGAACCAGGGATTGAAATTAACGACGTCCCGTCGTCCCGGCGACGTAATTAATTGTCATCGGGAGGATTTTTATTCTCTCTCGGGTCGACCTCGGGACGAAGAGAATTTTGCGGGCACTGACTTCATTTTTTCAACACTTTCTGCGAACCAGAACGTGTTCGCGATCGGTGGAAAATACTTATTTAACGGAAAGGGCTTCGTTCAATTGGCTGGCGCCCTCGCGTTTGTGTTGTTCAGTGAGACAGAGGGGGTAAAATCCCCCGTTTGTCATGGCACAGGCTTTCTTGGTTCACCGGAGAAGGCTGGGCTGCGCACGGAGTCTAGAAAAAAAAAGTGGACCGGCCCACCGGGAGACTTCCCGATCTCCAGCCTATGCTGCAGAGCGAATTTAAACCGCTAACCGCTATATATATATATATATATATATATATATATATATTTCACATTATTCGCAATTATTACACGGCTAAGTATAATCATGAGTACAATTGACCGCTGTCAAGGAAAACAACAGATTTTTTCGCCTCTAATGAAGTCTTTGGTATCACTCCGCAAGTACCGGTAACTTGTCAACCCCAGTGTCTTCGGTTGCTAAGCGACTTCAACGTCTCTGGCGGACTATTTCTCTGCCGATCAACTCTACGAATGCCAGTATCAAATAAATTGTAAAAAGTCACACCATGTGAAGTTATTTTTTCGTTTTGGCAAGTAGCCGTGTAGTAAGCGGGATATGTAGAGAACATCGCCGGTCATGATCGAAAATAAGCCCCTTCAGGGCGAAGCAAGTTCGCCCTGTCTGGGCTTATTTTCCCGATAATTACCGGCGTTCTATACATTATCCCTAACATATCCTGCTGCTTCGGGTTTCGGGAATCCGCTGTCAGGGCTTGTGTATGATACGCAGGTTTATCAAATAAGTGGTAGTGTACCCGCGCACCATTGGCATGTATGCGCGCTTGTCTCTGTGTGTGCGCTTGTCTCTGTGTGCGTGTGTGAACGAGAATGACAGGGAAAAAGATTGCTACGCGGAGATGAACGAACAGAACGATATTTATATTTCAAAATCGCTAAAACATTTTTTAAAATAAAAGCATTGTTCTATGTATGGGAAACACTGCTACCGAATATTTTTATGAATGAAGACACCCGCATGCAAGAATGAGTTCAAGTCTGAGTGTAGGCTACAAGCGTGATTAACTATTTACAAGTGCAAAAACGCAACATATTATTTATTTTGCTGACCACTTCCTTTTTATCCCGACAAAAGCCTCGTAAGGACAATTCCTCTGGTCTCCTCGTAGATCGCCCTATCTTTCTTTGTTTAATGCGACTGCATCACCTTATCTTACATGATCAGCTGCTCGCGGATTCCTTCCTTTTCAATTAGAACTGCTCATGATGATATGCTGCGTTGTCTCTTTGCAGACAGCGCAACACCTCTACCCAAGTCCCCCCTGGAACCGCGGAGCCGTCGCATTTACATCAGAATGAAACCCAATAAACCGCCAATGTGTGTAGGGCCCGGGAGGGTAAATTGGGGTTCTAGCTCAAGCAGGCAGTTTACCTCGGGCAGTGTAGACGTGCGGACCGTGCCGCGAAAAAGGCGTGCATAAGATGGTATATTAGGTAGTCTCGCACTGCTCGAGCGGCAAGCAGTGCGAGAGCCTGCTGCTCTGCGATCACGAAAACTGTGGTCTCGTAGACCACAGTTCTGTGACTGAGGGTGTTGCATGTCATCTGGAAATAAATATATTATTTCATCAACATAATGTATTGTGTTTTCATTATATTATCAGTACGTAACAACTCAAAATGTAAAAAATATTTATGGGAAAAATTCGGGACGATTCGGGACGGTTCTAAATGTTTTTCAGGACGTTTCCGGGACGGTGGTGGAAAAAAGTAAATTTTAAACCCTGCTGGGAACATGTCAATATTTCCTTTTGAATTATCAACTTTATGATATTTAGTGGCTTCATAACTTGTGGTTGGAGAAGCTGGTCGTGACAAAGACTGAATGTCACAGATTCAAAATGTTCATGACTATTTCCTTTTTTCCACAGCAATAAGATTGGTCTAATGGTAGTAATAATGATAGTGAATCGGTGTAAAATGACATGCTGATATAACAAGATGGTGTTGTATCTCTTCCACTGAGTTATTCTGCTGTTGATCTGCGGTTTATGTTCAATATTATTAATAACATTAATAATAATAATAATTTAATTGAATAACATTTTATTTCAAGGCACTTTTCTTGACACCCAAGGTCACCTTACAATTCATAAAACACCAAAAATCAAGTCAAGAGTCAAAAACCGCAAGAGCTGCATCACCAACAGCATGATCAAAACGAGACATAAGACCCAAGTAGGGGGGGAAAGAACGGCAGTGAGGAGACCCAGGTAGGAGGGGGTAAGAACAGCAGTGAGGAGACCCAGGTAGGAGGGGGTAAGAACAGCAGTGAGGAAACCCAGGTAGGAGGGGGTAAGAACAGTGAGGAGACCCAGGTAGGAGGGGGTAAGAACAGCAGTGAGGAGACCCAGGTAGGAGGGGGTAAGAACCGCAGTGAGGAAACCCAGGTAGGAGGGGGTAAGAACAGCAGCACAACGGGGATACGAGGGGAACCCATGGTAGGGGGTCATTACAGCGAGCAGGCCAGTGGGAACACATGTGTTTAGAGAATAGTTTGATGTTGTCAGGGTGTCTCTTTCAGTTCAGCTCAGAGCCCTAGCACCCACGGTGCGGAGAGCCCTAGCACCCACGGTGCGGAGAGCCCTAGCACCCATGGTGCTCAGAGCCCTAGCACCCACGGTGCTGAGAGCCCTAGCACCCATGTTGCTGAGGCTGGGATCGGGACAGTGGAGACCAGCTGAGGATGACGAAGGGAGCGGCAGGGCCTGTCCTCCTGGAGGAGGTCGGGGAGATGAGTGGGGGCCACGTTGTGGAGGGCTATGCCGGTGAGCAGAAGGGTTTTAAGGTCAATCCAGTGTTGGACAGGGAGCCAGTGTAGTTGGACGAGAATGGGGGTGATGTGGTCGGATTTGGTGCTGGTAATGATGATGTTTAACATTCTTTAACCTGATACACCACAATAACCCTACATATCTGGATCAAACCATTTAACCTGATACCCCCACAATAACCCTGCATATCTGGATCAAACCATTAAACCAGATACCCCCACTATAACCCTAAATATCTGGATCAAACCATTAAACCTAATACCCCAACTATAACCCTACATATCTGGATCAAATTAATTTAAGACTAATTTAATTCCACATTGAAGTTTGAAATGCATGAGTCTCACATTGGGCCCTATCTTGCACCCAGCGCAATTTACTTTCTACACAACGCATGTATCGTTGCTAGTTTGCACCCGGCGCAAAGCTGATTTCCCCCCACAGCAGACTCTCGCCACTAAACTAACGCCCTCAAAGGCTTGTCGGCGAAAAGCAGAGGCGTTTTCTGACGCAAATGATACATGGTGCTATCTTACAGATCGATAAAGCAGTTGTGCAACTGACCAAAAAAATTCTGGTTTAAGTGCCCTAGCGGATAGGGGAGTTGGTGTTGCTATTTTGACGTGCCTAGGCAGGTCGGAACTGTAACATAAGCTTACACACACGTAGGCTATACACGACAAACATGCAAACAATTAGCCGATTCAGACCATTAAGACCCTGCCAAAGACTCGTAAGACCTGTTTTGTTTGGATACGGTTGATAACGCTGGTATAGCATCAGCTTGGATCTGTTGATGGGCAAACAAAATGTCATGACCGTACGTCACAAGGCTGAGTAGTTATGCTTCATTAAAGTTTTCAATTGATCGCTTTAGCGGCCCCTATAGTCCTATTTTGATGAACTTTAGCCTGGTTAACCTTGACCTGTGCTTCTTTAAATACACCAAGTTTGGTGATGATTGACTCAAGTAACCCCGCCTTTAGTCACCTATCTTTCATTGGGCTAATTTGGACGTCCAGCCGACATTTTGATCCAAGGTTTCCTTGGATCATTTGCTGAACACGAAGAGATACAAATGTCTACAGCATTTCATGACGGTAGAAGAAAAAGGTCAGATAATATGTCAGTCCGAAGTCTGCATATTCAGTTAATTGATATAGCTCGCCCTATCGCCCGTTCTGGGTACAATTTGGAGAGTTGGCATTTTCAGTTAATTGTTTTACCGCTCCCAATAGCCCGACATGGATAAAATTCCGAAGGGTTCATCTTGACCCATGTGCCTTTGAGTACACCAAGTTGGATTAGCATTGGTTTAAGTTAACCTTGCCTTTTGGCATTGACGTAATTCTGGACGATTTTCAGCCTCTGGCGACCATGTTGTTTTGTCTATCAACTTTAATTTACTCGAACAGTTGGAACTTAGGTCCCCAACAGCCACTAGGTTGGTTCCACTCAAAACAAACATTCCTTCTATGAAATGTGGTGCCACGTACCACGATGCCACGCCCTAACTGAAAATATGTTGACTCTGTCTGGTTCAGAATTTGATTCTGAACAACTTTTGTGTTTGACTCAAGATGGTAGGAGTCCATTTTGATGTAGATATAAGCCTTTAAGTCTTTACACGTTTTAAACTACACCCTTTTTAGAAGTCAATGGCTCCTGGGCGCATTAGTTTTTTTATTGTACAGACTTTGCTGAAAGGGACTCTTACCTTTGTTGCATTTGAGAATTACAGCACATTCAAATCATCCCGCCTTCCTCCAATGCCCCACCCCCTAAGCGTTATTTACAAAACTAAGCGTTATTTTTTAGAGTACTGTAACGACCTCGCCGGTGACATAATGATGTCGAGTCATTAGTAGTTGAAGGTAGTTTTAATGAACCAAAACCAGGTCACTGAAACCCGTAACATTGTAACCAACGGCAGAAAACCGACACAAAACAAACCCCGGTTACCCCGGCAACCCCCAACACGGTCTCACTCGCGTGCAGGCCCCCACCCTCCTGTTCTTCCAAGGCCCTCCCCCAGCTGACCTAATGATTCGCCCCCACGCTGATTGACAAGAAGAACATTACAATACATGCACATAGAACAACTGGCATAGCGGACAACGAAATATAATGTATCACATAACACACAAACTATTTAACTGTCCCAGGGTCGCTACAGTACAAAAGTTCTAGACTCCCATGGGTTATCGGTTATGTTTAGACTCCCAGGGGTCATAATATCTACCAGGGGTCTAGTAAACAAGAAATTTAGCAGGTGGCTCACTGTAATTTTATGGGCTTCGTGTGATACCGTTTTGAGGCCCCATGTTGAAGGACAGTGGTCCCACTGAGTATAAGAAAGGTGTATGAGCATTACAAACAGAGTAGCGGGACAACGTAGCGTCTGAGGCCGAAATGGGTCCCCTAATCGGACTGAATGGTGCGGTTGGGTGCCAACGGTCTGGAGGTCTTCCTGTAGCTCCAGAGTAGCGGGACAACGTCGCGTCTGAGTCCGAAATGGGTCCCGTAATCGGACTGAGTGGTGCGGTTGGGTGCCAACGGTCTGGAGGTCTTCCTGTAGCTCCAGAGTAGCGGGACAACGTCGCGTCTGAGTCCGAAATGGGTCCCGTAATCGGGCTGAGTGGTGCGGTTGGGTGCCAACGGTCTGGAGGTCTTCCTGTAGCTCCAGAGTAGCGGGACAACGTCGCGTCTGAGTCCGAAATGGGTCCCGTAATCGGACTGAGTGGTGCGGTTGGGTGCCAACGGTCTGGAGGTCTTCCCGGAGCTCCAGAGTAGCGGGACAACTTCGCGTCTGAGTCCGAAACGGGTCCCCTAATCGGACTAAGTGGTGCGGTTGGTTGCCAACGGTCTGGAGGTCCTGAGAATCATCCAGGGGAGCGGGACCACTTGGCTTCTGAGGCCGAATCGGGTCCCCTTGTCGGACTGAATGGTGCAGTTGGTGGCCAACAGTCTGGAGGTCTTCCTGAGGCTCCAGAGGAGGGTAACTCTGTGAGTCTGAGTCCGAGATGAGTCCCCTAATCGGACTGAATGGTGCAGTTTCAGTACGCCGTGGACCACTTTGGTCTGCCATCGTCAGTCGCTACTAGGGATGGGCATAATTAATCGATGCTCGATAATTGATCGTTAAGAAATGCGTCGATCAATTTATATTGTTATCGATCAAAAGGACGGAGAAATAACAAATCTAACCACCAGGGCGCGATGTTTTATTATTTCTAAGGACAAAAACGTAACAGCCAAATGAGCGGCAGTTGACTTGTGACGCAGCTCATTTGGAAACTTGCCAGCAAAGCAAGATTAGCCTAAACATGAAGCGGTCCAAGCGAAGTGTTGCGTGGGACCACTTCGATTTAAAAAACGGAGACGTTCACTGTACACACTGTGATGCCGTGTACAAGTATAATTCCGCGACGACTACTATGATGTATCACTTGAAAAACGCACATCCGACCTTGTTGGCCGGCAGTTCATCCTCCTCTCAACCTACCATCACCTCGGTCCTAGCTAGGAGGAGCTGCGACTCACAGCGGGCAGATAAAATTACTAAAGGAATCTGCAAGTTCATTCAGACAGACATGCTGCCTATAAGTGTAGTTGAAGGCAAAGGTTTTGGGAATCTGATGGATATAATGGAACCAGCCTATCACATTCCATCACGGCGCACAGTCACCAGACTCATTGAAACGTAGTATGAAGAAAGAAAAGAGGAGTTGTTTAAAAAGTTGGCCAAAGCTGAGAGTGTTGCTCTCACGACAGACTGCTGGACAGCTTTAACAGCTGAGAGCTATATTACCATCACTTGCCACTACATCGGCGATGACTGGGAAATGAACTCGGCTGTCCTGTTAACAGAAAGCCTGCCAGGCCGTCACACAGCCGACTGTCTCGCGGAGAAATTGAATGGGGCTGTGGAGCAATGGGGAATTGAAGGCCGAGTAATCGCCTGCGTACATGATAACGCGGCCAATATAGTCGCTGCTAACCGTCCAACCAGAGTCAGCTGGGTTTCCGTTGCCTGCTTTGCCCACACCCTCCAGCTGGCCATAAATGACGGCTTTGCACTTTACCTGAATCGGGTAATCTCCGCGGCTGGCAAACTGGTTGGTCACTTTAACCACAGCACAGTTGCCAGCAAAACTCTGCAAAAAAAACAAGAACAAATGGCCCTCCCAAGCCACCGGCTTATTCAATCATGTAAAACACGTTGGAACTCGGTCTGTGAAATGTTCGATCGGCTGGTGGAGCAACGGTGGGCTGTTGCTGCTGTCCTGTCGGACCGCACCGTGACCAAGCTCCAGGACGCCAGAATCCTGGAGCTGAAAGATGAGCATTGGCGGCTGATGGAGGAAATGCAGCCTGTGCTGAGAGCACTAAAGTGTGCCACCACCGTCATGTCTGCGGAGAAGGACGTCTCCATCTCCAACACTTATCCCATCACCTTCGGACTCATCAATGCCCATCTGATGCGCAAAGAAGGAGACGGGCCCAAGGTTATCGAGTTCAAAACTAAAGTGCGGTCGTCCCTCAGCACCCGAATGAATGTAAGCTACATTTAGTTAAGTTTCAATATGCCCAATAGCAAAAATGTTACAAGTAATAAGAATTACAACATAGCCTATACTTACATGCCTCTTATTGGATAGCCTAGATACGTTTTCCATTTAGCATTATAGATGCACAATTATTTCTGATTATTGATTTCCCCGCATCATTTATTTTCAGGTTCAGTCTGCTGAATTTGTATCATCGGCCCCCATGCTTTCGAAATGCTGGACCCTCGTCACAAGCACCTGAGCTTTCTGACACCTGCACAGACAGTAGTTGCTAATGCGAAATTAGTTGAACTGGGAGAGGCAGTGGAGACAGGCCAGGAGGCTATCGAGCAGGCTGGGGGGCACGCGGACGAAGGGAGCGCAAACACTGGAGCGGCCGCAGCCGCCACACAGGCATCCGCTATGGCACTTCTACTCGGGGAGCAGTACTCCATTATACTGGACACTGGCATTGACACAGAGGTTAATAACTTTCTGAAGGATACCCCCCCACCCCTGGATTGCAACCCTGCCGACTGGTGGAAAGTGAATGGGAGGAGGTTCCCCAGGCTGTCAAAGTTAGCGCGACAGTACCTTTGCATCCCCGCAACTTCGGTCCCGTCAGAGCGGGTGTTTTCTGCTGCTGGACTGACAGTAACAAGGCTGCGTTCGCGGCTTACCCCCGAGCATGTTAACATGCTTATATTTCTAAATAAAAATATGTAGGCTGGAGTTAGACAGTAGGGACAGTCACCACCGAACGTGAGTCGCTCTTTTTGTTTTAATGTGTCGTCTCTCGCTCCGCTTTTCTTTCGGCTTGGTGCCTCTCGGAGTCGTTATTTTGTCGAAACTGTGAAATCTTAGCCTTGTATGTTCAATAAGGTATTGCTTTTAGATAGTAGTTCATTTAATTGTTTGTAAATGGGTGGCGTGGCTCATCTTTTTGTTGCGAGCCTTTGCCATTGTTCGGACTTTACGAGCGCCGCATCTATAACCTATAATGCCTGTATTTATTATTTTAAAACTGTTAAACATGTAGGTCTTCAAGTTAACTATTGTATTCATTTTGGCCCATACATTATTGTTGTAATAAAGATTTAATTGATAAAAACATTTTGTATTTTTACCAACGGGAATTTCAATATAGCCTATAGAAAAAAGTTAATGATTAATCGATAATTGATCGATAACTCTAGCGATGCTCGATCAAGGAAATTTCTTCAAATGCCCATCCCTAGTCGCTACGGTCGCTACTCGCTACTGTCTGCCGTGGAATCAAAACAAACCCTCTAGTTGAGGACGCGCCTTGATGACGCGGGCCCGAATGCGCCACAAGAAGCAGACGGAAAACCTTATATATCCATGCAGCAAACAGACAGGTCTGTTGGCCAATAAGGTCATTCGGTCCGAAGAATTTTATTTGTTGAAGTTTTCACTAAATATTATGAGAGTAAAATAATTGTTTGTTTTTACTCCTGGTGGGTCTGTCTTCCATATTAGAGTGTTATTACCTTATTAATACCAATTTAACCTTATCCAAAAAAAGTGTAAAAATGCAACAAAGGTAAGAGTCCCTTTAATGTCAGATTGAAGACATTGGTCCATAGATGATAGGTACTAAAGGATTTTTGTCTAAGTGAAATAACCTAGGATCCTTAAGGAATTTAGTCATAGGTTCTTGAGGCATATTTGTTCACCATGAGGATATGCATGTGTTAACAACCTATCATGACTCTAAGTCAAAGCGGTTATTGTCCAAACTTTGCATTTTTGGACTGCTGCTATAGCGCCACCTTTGGGCCGATCAGTGTAATATTTATTCCCTCGATCATCAGACAGATCCCGCCCTGCAGAGCGGGTTTTATAAAGAGACAAAGATCATCCACACACAGGCAGGTCAAGTTCCACCTTCTGACGATGTACCACTCAACAAGAATAAAGATTTAGTTTTACCCCTTTAGAAAAGGATGTGAGGGGTTAAGGTGAGGGTTACCAAACTATAAAAGGTATCCTGTCAAACTAGCAATAACACCATTGAGCCAAGGAATACAGCAGCACTAAGGAAAACTCCTATCTCTCAAAAAAAGTAAGTCGTATTCCATACAAATGCAATCCCGAGTGGATGATAATGAATCACTTGATCCCAGTGGATTAAAGGATAAAGAAGCTCCCCTCTGGTTAAAACAAAGCTGGCAGAAGGGTTCACGCTAGACTTCTTCTTGGGCGGGCAAATGTCCGACACTATTCCAGAATATCGGACATTTGGAATATCTTCCGGACGTTATTTACTAATAATTAAATAATCACCAAAAGTCAGCATTTAAACGAAACAAACTAAGTTGCTTCAATGAATGCCATTTATTAAATAAGCCTAGGCAAAAAAACAGCCATTCTCGGCAAAAATGATAAACAGGTAAAAAATAATTAATTCGATAATTTCAATTCTTGCAGGCTACTTTCGGCGCAACTTCATGGCATGGAAGTGCTCCGCTGCTCGCGAAAAGTTGAAGTCTTTCAACCCCGGCCCAAGGCTCGATATGCGCATCATACCTCGTCACCTTTTCTTCAGCTAGGCGGTTTCTGATAGATGTTTTAATCCTGTTTTGGAGAGAAAAGCCTCGTTCCGCAGGAACACTGGACACAGGGATTGTACTGGCGATTTTGGCCAGCTTTGCCCAGTCGGGAAAGATTTGTGCGTTCACACCAAACGCGACGGGGTGCCAAGAGCCCATACAAAGTGAACGTAGAGACGCGTATCGGGCGAATTCTTCGCGAGAGAAAACCAGTGACAAGTTTTGATTTGTCACGCCACACTTTCGCTGTGCACAGGCGAGCGCGTTCACGAGGATTTGTGCAGCGACAAACTCGCTTGAGTTGAAATATTTCAACTTTGACTTGAATTTCGCGTGACGGCAGCCAATCAGCGTTCAATAGCGTGGCAACTGAGTGACATGTATATGCATGTGCAGATGCACTGCGCGTGTTCATGAATGCACGTTCGTGTTTGCCTCCCTGGTGAGCTCGGCCAGGAATCGCTACTGGTTTTCATATGCTACTGATTAATTCATACATAAATGCGAACTTCTTTCTTTTTTTTTCCGGACATCTGGGCCGTTTACATTTTTTTATACCGGCCATGCGTGCGTGCAATCGGCCAATGTCCGGCTAATAGCCGGCTAACGTGAACACTGGCTGGCAGAGACCATTTCTTTAAAAAGTAGATTAATGGTAACAACTCACCCACACCAGGAAGAGAAGACATCAGACCCAGGGTGGAGCATAAGTGTTGGTCCCTCTTCTTCATACTATCGATCATCACGTGACTTGCTCTCTCCCCTTTACCGATCACCATGTCGATCATACGACGTGCTTGGTCTGCTTTGGTGCTCCCGGCCATCACGTAGTCCTTTTCCTCGGAACACTTGAACACTTTATGATGATAAAGGTCATCCAGGAGACCTTTGATAACTGGGTCTGAAACTCCCTTCACAAATTCAGAACGGATCCTTCGAAGCTCCTCTGGAAGAGAAATCAAAAGGCAATATGAAATGACAATGAGCAAACACGATAGTTGATTCATTAAACATTCATTAAAGTCTTTATTGGGGTAAAGATAAAGCCGTTTGTTGCACCAACTTGTTCACTCACAGCTCAAAAATGTCCCAAGGTTGTTTAAAGAACAACCTTGATAGTTCATTTAAATCTCGTTTCTAATTCAGATCAATAATTCAACTTGAGGTCACGTGACTACGAGGCGTGGCACGGTAACTTCCTCTGCAAGTGATAGACCTTAACACCTTTATTGTTGCTCTAAATATTTGTAAACACACTTCAAAGTAACGGAAAAGGTGCCTGAGATAAGGACGCGTTAATGTCAGGTGTTGGAAATCGCGAAGAGAGTAGACAAACTGTAAAGCAGCGTGATACCAGTTGACGAGCTACCAAACAAATCACGGCAGACAAAGACACACCTGGCTGGGCTGTCCACATGATCAAGGAGGTCACTGGCATTAGAGAATCGTTTAAACAAAGTTTTGATGAACTGAACGAATTGATCAATTGACTGAAAAAAGAAACACGGGCCACCTTAAAGGCCCACTATGCAACTTTTTTAAGCAAAATTACATTAATTATGCTGGTTGAGAGTTATTCTGATGGTTCTGCAACCATTTCTGGGTCGTTTGGTGGGTGTGTCATGTCACCTCTGCAAGGAAAAAGCGCATATGCAACTTGCTCTGTTCGGACCGACACAATCCGGATGTGACGCAGCGGAAGTATCCAATCGCGCCTCGAAAATGTGGTCAGATTGTAGTTTCGAAAATGCTTTACGGCACAGACACACACCCAAACATGTCACCGGCTGGATATAAACAGCCAGTTGCGAGGCAATTGTTGCATTCATCATGGATCAATCAACTGATAGCGACTGTTGGTGGAACAAAATAAGAAAAAAAAAGAAAAGGAGAAAAGAGATCAGAGACGAGTGAAAGGGGAACTATGCAAAATGTTTGGCTTGATTTACCTTAATATAACAGGCTAAGAGTCATTGCGATGGTTCTATTATACTTTTTTGTTCGATTGTTCGTGGTTTCGACTCCCCCTTGCGCGTCTTGGCGGAGAAAAGGAATATGTTTTTGCCGGCGACCCGCCGCCCACTCTCTAAAAAGAGACAGAGAAACCCAATGTCGGAGGAACAGAAGAAGAGAAAAGGGAGACTGACCGACAGAGAGGCCAGACACGAGTAAACATTGGGCAAGCTTTTCAGGAATAGCGTGAACTGAAAGAAAAAGAAGACTGCAAATCAGACGCCGACTTGGCCGTGTTGCTTTTGAAATTGAAAGTACCCTTGGGTGAACTTTGTCTTCGTGGTATTCTTGATGTTGATAGTCTCTGTACAAATGTATTTGCTCAACCATTTTGTTGTGAGCCCTGTAAAAATTGTTTTCTCGACCGTTTTGTTGTGAGCCCTGTATGTTTCTAGCTTGCTTGGTTGCAACCATATAAACACCTTTGTTTCCATGGGTGTTTTGCTGTTCGTCTGTCTCGTCCCCCAGATATAGACTGAATCCCCGAATCCAGGTTCTTGTTTATTTAGATTATTATGTTGGCCAAACCTCTTACACTGATTGTTCTGTTCAACCTAAGATAAAACAATTATAATCTAGGATATAAATTCTCCCCGTCAACCATAAAAAAGGATGGATTTATGTTTATTGCAATACAAATAAACTGTAAGAACCGCACAAAGCCACCAGATGGCAGTACCATCACACATACGAAGAGGTAGGGGTCGGGCGCTCAACACCATAGCCAGTATCTAAGAGGGAGCACGACCCAGAACAGGGGAGACACTCTAGAGGCGGAACGCTCCAGGCAGGGCATCTACAGATATCATACCGAAACTTTACCAAATAAAGTGAGTTAAAAGCGATCCTGATTCGATGACCTTTTCTAAAAGAACACGACACCTCTGTCTTCAAATTAAGAGTACCTTACCGACCCACAGTGTGTTGGCCAGTTCCTCCTGCTCTGCTTGATGCTGTACAGACTGAGCACTGGTAAACATTGACCTCTCCTGGTGTCTGTGGAGAACACACACATAGTTTTCCTGACCTGTAAACATCAGTATCAGCAGAGTCTGATAAGAACAAACCGGTCTGTTTTCATCGTCTGTTCAAAACTCCTACCTCTCCTCTCTGGAGGAGCGTCCATCTTTAAGGTCAGGAGGTCTATCCATAGACAAGTCATTCTTCATGGAGACACAGCTGGGTCCAGGGGAGTCTGCTCTCTCCTGCGTCCTTCGGAAAAACAAGAACCATCTGGAAGTTAGGATTTGTTGATGTCGTTTCATTTGATAATTTATTGCAGGACTACTCAACTACTTTCTCATGACTTTTGATTTCAATAATCTTTCTCAGCTTATTGAAATGGAAATTAATCGGGGGGGGGGGGGGGAACAGAAAAAGTTATTATGACATTTAAGCACTTACATGTTGACATAAAAACACACAAAGTACCCTTCATACTGTGCATAGAGTGTTTATTAACAATGCGTTTAGCTAACATAGAAAATAGAGCAGTCAATTTCTACACAGACCTGTGTTATTCTTCATGGATAATTTGTTTCAACAAGTCCCTTCACCTCCAAAGATAAATTATAACTGATTCAATAAATGGGGCCGATTGAAAGACACTGAACCTTTAAACATTAAACCTGTAAAGTCTGCTACAAGTCGTCTTAATATTAATTGTAGGGATGTCCCGATCCCCGGATCGGATCGGGCCCGATGCTGGGTTTTAAAGGTAAATCGGGATCGGCCGATCTCATTCAATTTCATGGCCGATACATATTATCTATCCATTTATTTTCTATATATATATATATATATATATATATATATATATATATATGTGTGTGGAAATTGCGTTGAATGAGAGATACAATTTCGCACGTTGAGCACACAGTTGTGTGACTCGTTTATTGAGTTAGAGAAACCAGGAAATCAAAACGTGCTGAAAGTAAACGAATCCCGCATCGGGCTCTGACGTCAGGAGACGCTCGTAATCCTTAAAGGCCCACTATGCAACTTCGGGCATGTCTTCGCTGTTTTCTTGGTTTTGGCACGCACATTTCTCTACACAGCGCCCCCTAAAGCTTCGTAGTAGATATTTCACAACACTGTCGTAACAACTCGTTGACGTCCCTTCCCCATGCTCTTCTACGCGAGCCATGTGCATTTGTTTTCAAAGAAGCCGGCGAATGCGCGGAGCCATGTCCGAAATAGATGTTCATAAAGTGTAGGCAAGGTTATACATTTTTAAAATGGTGTATTTGCATTGCAATAAACATAAATCCATCATTTTTTATAGTTGACGGGGAGAATTTATACCCTAGGTTATAATTATTTTATCTTAGGTTGAACAGAACAATCAGTGTAAGAGGTTTGGCCAACATAATAATAGAAATAAACAAGAACCTGGATTCGGGGATTCAGTCTGTATCTGGGGGACGAGACAGACGAACAGCAAAACACCCATGGAAACAAAGGTGTTTATATGGTTGCAACCAAGCAAGAAACAAACAGGGCTCACAACAAAACGGTCGAGAAAACAATTTTTACAGGGCTCAAAAAAATGGTTGAGCAAACACATGTGTACAGAGACTATCAGAATCAAGAATATTACGCAGATTCCTGAAAAGCTTGCCCAACGTTTACTCGTGTCTGGCCTCTCTGTCGGTCTGTCTCCCTTTTCTCTTCTTCTGTTCCTCCGACATTGGGTTTCTCTGTCTCTTTTTAGTCGGCTGATCTATGATGAATATAACAATCCATTAGATACTTGTGTTTATATCGAGCCGGTTTCGTGTTTGTGGGTCTGTGCCGTAAAGCAATTCGTTACTGTAGTGACCATAGTAGTGACCCTTGCACAGAAGCATACGGCCGACATCTTTCTTTTTTCTGGGTGGAAATAGTAACATAGTTACGCCATTAAATGCGTTTATGGAAACATTTTTAGCGAGAAATGTGCATTTTACTTTGAGAATGTTCGCTCGGTGAATGTGAATGATGTTTGGTTTGATAGTTATGACGAAGAGTGAACGCTCCGTTCACTTGCATGGACAGAGTCTCTGGCTGCTAAGCAACCTCAACGTCTTGGCGGACTATTTCTCTGCTGATCAACACTACGAATGCTGGAAACACACCAGACACACCATGTGAAGTTATTTAACCCGATTATCGTTATTTATGAGTCCTTAGCCCAAGTGAAGGAGTTCAAGTACCTCGGGGTCTTGTTCGCGAGTGAGGGTACTATGGAGCGTGAGATTGGCCGGAGAATCAGAGCAGCGGGGGCGGTATTGCGTTCGCTTTACCGCACCGTTGTTACGAAAAGAGAGCTGAGCCGCAAGGCAAAGCTCTCGATCTACCGGTCGATCTTCGTTCCTATCCTCACCTATGGTCATGAGGGTTGGGTGATGACCGAAAGGACGAGATCGCGGGTAAAAGCGGCCGAGATGAGTTTTCTCAGAAGGGTGGCTGGCGTCTCGGGATAGGGTGAGAAGCTCAGTAATCCGTGAGGAACTCGGATTAGAGCCGCTGCTCCTTTACTTAGAAAGGAGTCAGCTGAGGTGGTTCGGGCATCTGGCAAGGATGCCTACTGGGCGCCTCCCTTTGGAGGTGTTTCAGGCACGTCCATTGGGGAGGAGACCTCGGGGAAGACCCAGGACTAGGTGGAGAGATTATATCTCAACACTGGCCTGGGAACGCCTCGGGATCCCCCCGTCAGAGCTGGTCAATGTGGCCCGGGAAAGGGAAGTCTGGAGCCCCCTGCTTGAGCTGCTCCCCCCGCGACCCGACCCCGGATAAACGGATGACGATGAGATGAGATCGTTATTTATATCCGACATTATTTAATCTAACCCGATCTAAACTCTATCATGCACCCAAACACGGCGGCGTTTGGGTTTCCTACCTCGGACAACAATTGCCTCGCAACTGGCTGTTTATATCTAGCCGGTGCCATGTTTGGGTGTGTGTCTGTGCCGTAAAGCATTTTCGAAACTACAATCTGACTACATTTTCGAGGATACTTCCGCTGCGTCACATCCGGATTGTGTCGGTCCGAACAGATCAAGTTGCATATGCGCTTTTTCACTGGAGAGGCGACATGGGTAAATGACACACCCACCAATCAACCCAGAAATGGATGCAGAACCATCAGCATAACTCTCAACCTGCATACTTAATGTAATTTTGGCTAAAAAAGTTGCATAGTGGGCCTTTAAAGGGACAGCGATCCCTGAACCACCAAGACAGTAAACGACATGCCTAACACAGTGGAAAGAACAACACATAACAAAATACTGTAGGTGAATTATGTTGCACTCACTATATATATATATATATTAGTGGTGGGCTGTTATTGGCGTTGACGCGAAACTATTTTCAAACACTTCCTTGTTCGGACCCATCACGTGACTGAACTAACCAATCAGAAGCTAGAATTAAGACTGAGGTAAACGTGAGGGAATCAGAGAGGCAGATTCAACAGAATATCCTGACTGTGTTAAATGTGTAAACATGTAAATATGTAAGTAATAATTGTGTGACATAAATATGTAAATGATTTACTGACTAAACATTGTAAGTACATCTCTAGAAAAATTAACTCCAATATAAATTATATTAATTTATTCTACAACTTTCAAATATTTAACTTCTAAACCTTACATTATTATGGATTATTCCAAGGCTCTTCTCAATGCTGGCTTAACAAACCATCCCAAGGTCAGAGAATCCTCTACACTACTGGCGGGCACATGCTACACAGCGACCCGCACTGGCTGATATAGCCACAAAGTTTCTTTGTGCACCTTGTACATCGGTGGACAGTGAGACTGTTTAGTGCAGTGCGAATGTCCTTGATGAGAAAAGGAACCGGTTGTCAGCCGAGATGGTGCAGATGTTGGTTTTCATTAAACAAAACCTGCACTTAACTGAAGAAGTCAGTACAGTAGATTAAGATGGAGGAAATAAGAAGCTCTATTACACTATTATTACCCACCCACATTGTAAAAAATAATAAGCTTACTTGAAAAAAGGGTGGAAACTTGTTGCCTCAAATAAGTTAAGTAACCAAAACTTTACTTTATGTTATGTTTACAAGTAATGCTTATGTTATGTTATGTTAACGTGAGAGAATAAAAGCTATTGAGCGCAGCTTGGATGCCTGTCTATTTCTTAATGTACAGGAAATTAAATGTTGTTTGTCAACACAAAAAGTGATATCGGAAATCAGTATCGAAAATCCAGCATCGGGAAATATCAGGATCGGATCGGGAGCAACATAAAAATATTGGAATCGGATCGGGAGCGAAAAAATGAGATCGGGACATCTCTAATTAATTGCAATCATTTGATTGCTGGGTCCAGGGGAGTCTGCTCTCTCCTGCTGCTCTGGGCTTCAAAACACACACACACACACACACACACACACACACACACACACACACACACACACACACACACACACACACACACACACACAGCTGTTACTCAGACTAATGATGGAGTCATCACTGCTGAGCTCTGAGATAGACAACAGTCACAGACAGAGAGATGCTCTTCTTACCTCTTAGCTTTGCTCCGGCGGCCATGTTCCCCAGACAGAGCGGTCTTAGAGGTAGGACCCCCCTCCATTCTCTCCTCATCCATAGTAGACTGGAGACCTGGACACAAACACAACTCCTTCTGAACTTTAGCTGTTTATTGAGAGAGAAGATCATTGTGACTGCGTCACACTAAAGCATTATGGACGTCATAGAACCTAAATATGAACCCCATGATATAACCACACTGCCCTCACTACCGTACAGATGTGTAAAGCAGATGCAAACTGAGAGATGAGAATTAAACACCTTGGAGACTGTAACAGTTCTTAAACTACCACCCAAAAAGTAGATGCAATTGCCTTGAAAAATTCATTGTGGTATAATATAGGGATGAACGATTAATCGAATTCAAAGCGAAATCGCAATGTAATAGAACGCTGTTATGCAAATCGCAAAGGCTCCGATTACAAAAATATGTGTTTTTTTACCGTAACTGACTGGAAATCAGTACGATTCATTCATTTTATTTTTATTTTACAATTCAATAGTTAAATAAAGAAGTTTATAATATAAATGAATCTCATCGGCCTGGCCTAAAGGAAAGAGCAGTTTTTATGTTGACTGCTTCATTGAGACCTAATAAATTATAAAAATCGCACATTAAATCGCAATCGAAATATTGGTAAAAATTATCGCAATTACATTATTTCCCCAAAACTTTCAGCCCTAAAAAGTAGAGAACTTTTGAACTATTTCTCCACTGGAACAAAGTCTGAGTTCTGTCACTTAACTGAACCACAGATCCCATAGACAGTAAATCTACTGGTGAAGCTCAACACATCGATTTGGTATCCTCGTATGACCAACGACTCTCTCGCTCTATGGGCCCTATCTTGCATCCGGCGCAAGTGACTTAGTCACTGGCGCATCTGTCGTTGCTAGTTTACAACTGGCGCAGAGCGTTCTTTTCCCACCAGCGCCACTCGCCGGTAAATTAGGGATTGATCATGCGCCCCAAGGGGCGGTTCGGCGGAAGGAGGAGGCGTGTTCTGGCGCAAACGGTATTTTGCCGTCTCTGAATACCATTGCGCTACTGACCAGGAAATACCTGGTTTAAAGTCAGTGGCGCGTTGTTCAGATGCTATTTTAAGGGCGCATGCGATGCATACGGATTGATTGTGCACCTCGCGCATACACAGTAAATTCCCCAGTGTTAAATATGCAGTGTCAAACTCCATTAACTCTATCTGAGTTAATACAACAATAGCTGGAGTAGAATGCCCCCTAGTGTTGGTGTCAATTTCGGTAGTTAAAACACGGGGTGTAAAAAGTACTCTATAAAGCTCCGCCCACCCCTTTCTCATTTCAAAACTGCACCGACTGAGTCTGCACTCCGCCATTTTCAACTGCTTTCGTCGTCGAAGAAGTCTGGTAAGTTTCTCCTCTTCTTTCATTTTACCAAATGTTTAGCATATCTACATGACTAATGTTTTTAAACTGCCTTGTTGTCATTTACCGTGTACTGCAGTTAGTTGTGTACTGTAGAAATAGAAAATCCAGTTGTGGCTAGCTGAACAAATAAGCAGTACCTAGCTTCTTCATTTCGGCTAACATGCTACCATAAACAGGATTTAGTCAGTAAGAGGTTACTTTCACGTTATGAAGGTTTATAAAAAGTGCATTGGTGGTTATCCTGTAATAATTTTAGACTCCTGTAGGTAAAATGGGAAGACTGCATATGTGAGGAGTGGACCAAATTGCGCGGGCAATACAATTGTGTAGCCTTACTAGCCTAGCCACTCTAATATTACCCTAACCCTAGTAAATTAATTTCGGATTTACAATTTACTGTGAACGTTATCCAAATAAAGTTACTGTTAATTACTTTCAACTCCGCTTAAATTGTAGACATTCTCTTTCTGATGCCTGGCAGTTTTAAACGTGATTTCGGTGCAGTTATGAGACAGTTTGAAACAGGCTTATTGGAGGTCAAAGAACGTGGTTTTCAGCGGGAACATCCCTATGTTCCCCGGGTCATATGTTCCCCGTTTTTCCCAAAAAGGGTCCTATGTTCCCCTGTAGCCATCAGGCCCCCAGGATAGGCGCTTACTTCCGCAATCCACCAGTGCTCAGAGGCCAAGCCTGGTATTGCAGCTGTTTAAGCTGGCAGTGGACGGGGGTCCGTAATTTCATGTGGCCCAGAAGTAGATATCGCCGTCCACTCCAATACAAGTGGGGAACAGGATTGTGTCTCCGCAAAAAATGTCTGGATATCAATCAAAGGCTCATAATTATCTTTCTACCCTGTTCTAAAAAAATGTAAGTTTTTTCTTTTCAAAACGCCTCCTCAAGCGTTTTATTAGCAGTTGATGTTGGGTGGGCAGCTGAAAGGAGTCGTACTGAAACAAACGGCTCCTTGCTATGGACCTATTTTGAAGTGCACGGCTCCATTAACTTCCGAATTAAATAAATTCCGAATTAACTTCCATTAACTTCCAAAATCTGAGATTTGTCCTTTTACTTAACATGAGTGGCGTTGAACACGGATATATAACACACATATCATTGAAATAGCTGTAACAGGCACGGACGTATTGATTACCTGAATGATTATGGGAGACCTACGTAATTTTCATAATATTGTTAATTGTCTAATATTTACATTTCAGTTGCGTTGGTAGGTATTTCATTTTCATTTGCTTGTTTAGCTATGTATGACAGGGTTATGGTTAGCTATGTATGACAGTTGACAATGTTGGTGTATTACAATTCATTATTTGGGTAGGCTACTCCAACTTCGTTGCTGGTAGATATGTAAACATTTACTTTTATATAAATTATTGATTGCATTTTTCGTAAATAGTTAGTTGGAAGGAATCTGTTTCTTAAGCAATAACATTGAACTGAATTTTTTAGGCCTACATACGTTTACTATGTTACTATGGTATTATATGGAGCAATCTTACATATTTATGAAGTTTCTAGATCAATAAAGTTCTATCTCTTTTTATTTGAACTGCCTGTATGTCCTCTTGATTATAGTATTACAGTGTGTACCTTGGTTATCAGCTATCATAGAATGGTGTCCAAATGGCTGCATGTGTAAGAAATAGGATTTTATTATAAAGCTTTTATTACAAGACCCCCCACCCCAAATTTTAACAAAACACTTTTTTTGGCTGTTTGGCTGGGGCAGAAGAGTGGAAGGGGAAACAAAGACAGGTAGCCTAAAGAAGAAGTAAGGAAAGGAATGAGAGGAAGAACAGTGAAATGAATGAACAGTGTGATAAACGCAAATGATTACCAAAAAGGTTATAATTACTGATTTATCAAATACGCAGAGAAGAGCATCATCGAATAAAGATTAAGGACCTGGATTATATTTTACAGTATTGAAAACTCTTGAAATTACAATTCAGAGTGGAGAAGGCTGAAGGCATTGGTCCTAAAAGTGTCAGTTTCACCCACTCTGGATTATCGCTTCAAGAGACTGTGAAATGCTTTGTAAAAAAATGTCATTTCCCCTATTGGTGAAATGAACCTTGTCTTTTAAGTATAAACCACAGCAGTTAAACCTTATTCCAGGATGCTCTACGCTGTTGCTTCCTAGCTCTACACTAACAAATGCGTTCATCACACTTTATCAGTATACTCAATCGAGATGGCCACAATAATAACCGCTCTTAGATGGGTTGTAGATACTAAGTTTTATAACAGATAATTCAATACGTGAAGATTTGGTGATAGAGGTAAAGCATCTTCTTTTAAATATTATAAGCCTTGGTTTAGTTATTCAGTTCTGTTGGATTCCAGCCCACCATGGAATATATTGCAATGAAATTGCTGATAAATTAGCTAAAAGATACTAACCTAATTAGAAGAATTTAACCTTAAGTATATATATTTTTTATTTTTATTTATTCATTTCTTTTGTTAGTTTGTTTTATTTTGTTTCGTTAGTTTGGTTTTTTCTTTGAATTTATTTTTATGATTTAAAGTATCATTTTCCAACGTCCTTGTCACAAACTCCTGTGTAGTAGTCAAGTAGGTGGCGGTATATGGGGAAAAACTATGATCCACCACTAAACTAGAAGAAGAAGAAGATCTCTGTATCCGGTACGTCACGGAATAGGTCACGTGTCTTGGCCATGGACATAGGTCTTGGCCCCATAACGCGGAAGCAAATCGCTCCTGTATGTTGCCCTGTGCCACTGAGCAGTTTGCATAGGAATGAATGGGCGGCCATTTTCGGTCTGTGGTCCATCCTTTAATATGTCCATGGTAGCCATACATACCGGGGAGCATAGGACCCTTTTTGGGAAAAGCGGGGAACATAGGACTCTTTTCTGGGAAAAGGGTCCTATTTTCACCGCAATCTATCAATCTTCAAAAATATTTAAACTTTGACGCGACATTCGCGTGATGACAGCCAATCGGCGTTCAACAGCGTGGCCACTGAGTGACATGTGTAACGTAACAGCCAATCAGCGTTCAACCGGCCAACTCAGTGCAGTGCAGTCCGAGGTAAACTGCAGCATGGAAGAGAAAGTGATCGTTGCCGTTTTCGACTCCCGGAGCTCTTTATATAATAGTATAATAATATCACGGCCAAAAGCTCTGTTCGCCTCCGGATGTTCGCGGGAAGCTCTCGTAGGGATTGGGCTTCTCGGGGTTTGATTACCGGCGTATGAATAGACTGCGTCAGGTTCTCCGACGTCTCTCACTCTTCCACAAAAGGTAAAGACATGAAATGGTAGTTATCTCGGCCGGAATTTGGCAGTAATGGTGAGAAAAAGTAACAGACCGGGGAACATAGAACCCTTTTTTTAAAAAAAAAAAAGGGTTCCGGGGAACATAGGACCCGGGGAACATATACACGCTCCCGTTTTCAGCCACGGTGCTTGTCTTCAGTTTATGGTCACTGTCTGGTGCTCACATTACACGCGCGCCAAAGTCCACCATTTTGCTTTGTCCGCCATCGGGAATAGCACATCCAAGTGCAGCGCCGCTGCGTCTGCCTGTCACTTTGTCACGGGATAGCCATCGGTGGAGGCAGACACTTTATCAATAATCTAAATCATCATCATTACTTGCTGAATTTTCAAACGATTTTCAAGCCGTTTGCTTTGCATGGCATGGGTATTTGCGGTGAAGGATACTTGGTTACCAAAAAGTAAACAGTAGTTCTGTATGAATGCATATTATTCTATTTATTATTATAATTTATATACATTTTTGTGCATTTGTCACACGGGTATGCTATAATACATTTCAGGTTGCACTAAAATATACAGTTTAACAACTAAACTTTGCAATGATGCTGAAATATATTATGGATCTTATTAACAGTGTGTGCGTGTGTGTGTGTCAAAAATTGCACCCGGTTATGCATTTTCATTGTAATGGTGCGGCCACACCAGACGCGTATCTCGCGTAATTTTTACGCGAGATACGCGCGTAAAATGTTGCTTGACCATTTTGTGTCAAAAATGGTCACATACGCGCAATATGCGCCATACGCGCATACGTCACTCGCCTAGATGAGTCCATGTCCATGCAAGTGAACGGAGCGTTCCCTCTTCGTCATAACTATCAAACCAAACATCCTTCACATTCACCGAGCGAACATTACGAAAGTAAAATGCACATTTCTCGCTAAAAATGTTTCCATAAACGCATTTAATGGCGTAACTATGTTACTATTTCCACCCAGAATAAAGAAAGTTGTCGGCCGTGGCTGCGCTGGAGTCCGAGGTAGGAAACCCCAACGCCGCCGTGTTTGGGTGATAGAGTTTAGATCGGGTTAGATTAAATAATCTCGGATATAAATAACAATAATCGGGTTAAATAACTTCACATGGTGTGTCTGGTGTGTTTCCCAGCAGAGAAATAGTCCGCCAAGACGTTGAGGTTGCTTAGTAACCAGAGACTCTGTCCATGAAAGTGAACGGAGCGTTCCCTCTTCGTCATAACTATCAAACCAAACATCCTTCACATTCACCGAGTGAACATTATGAAAGTAAAATGCACATTTCTCGCTAGAAATGTTTCCATAAAAGCATTTAATGGCGTAACTATGTTACTATTTCCACACAGAATAAAGAAAGATGTCGGCCGTATGCTTCTGTCCAAGCTCACTACTCTCTGCCAGTGACGTCGGGTCAAGCTCAACGCTGATTGGGCAATGCGTGTCTCGTCAGACGCGTATCTCGCGTACTTCGCGTAAAAAGTTCAATTTTTTTAACTCTTGAAATGTACGCTAT
This sequence comes from Gadus morhua, assembly GCF_902167405.1. Taxonomy (NCBI): domain Eukaryota; kingdom Metazoa; phylum Chordata; class Actinopteri; order Gadiformes; family Gadidae; genus Gadus; species Gadus morhua. Next base: position 135,863 of record NC_044054.1, read on the forward strand.
ATACGCGCGTATAGCGCGTATTGCGCGTAAATATACGCGCCACATACGCGCTATACGCGCGTAAAATGTTGCTTAATACGCGTAATACGCGCGTAAACCAATGGTTCCCTATGGAAAAAATGGAGATTTCATACGCGAAGTACGCGAGATACGCGTCTGGTGTGGCCGCACCTTGATAATAAGCCTGAGACATTAATTGGGAAATGTTTTTTTTTGCAGGGAGAATGTTAGTGAAGGTGAAACTCGGTGATTGCCAAAAATGTGACTGATTGTTTTTAGTCAGACCTTATGTCCTTTATCTAGCTTTCAGGGTTAAAGTTGAACCTAGGGAATATGAGTGACAAATCTTCTTTTTTTTGTAGAACATCACCTCCCAGGCAGTTGAAAGAAAAGTACGCCAGAGGAATTGTGACATTATTCCCCTACCTCAGTGACCCATACGCTAAGAATGGCTATGTGAGTTGCGTAGAGTAATAGTTTTTGCAATGGAAAAAAGTGTATTAAAGTTGAAATCCTACCAGCTTTTATTAATTGTATTTTTGTTATCCTTTCCTCTGCCAAGGAGCATTACTATGATGGGGAGAGTGGCACTGGGTACTTGGCTTGGAGGATTAAAACCATTCAAAGATCTGCTGCTAAAGACAGACGATCATCATTTGGAGGTAAACCTGTAATAACTGGCTAAATGTGTAAACGGAAACAATCACAAGATGAGTTATTGCCTCTTTGTACATTATTTCTCAAGATACATATTTTTCCGTTTGTTTAAACATACATAGAATCAGCGGAAGGATCATCCGGTAAAGACATGTCTGGAGGACCAACGGTCAGAAGAGAGACCCAATTTTTTCCTGAGGCATCCCTAAGTGTAGATGAGTGCCAGGAAGCAATGTCACTGATGAGACATTCAGCTGACGAGGACTTGGTCAAGAAGAAGATGAAGCTGACATTTTTCCATCGCCGCAACATGCTCCTCGACCCCCAGCAGTCAAGCAACATACTATCTGTCTTTCCACGTTTCAAAGACGTCAAAGGCTTGGTAATTTTCTATTATTTCTGTTGACAGGAGTATAACAAATAAATTGTGTTTCATAGTCAAACAACTAGCACATATGAGGTCCTCAAATTCTCACCCACTGCCCCAATCCAGGTTGAACAGGATTTCGTTCTGATGTTCGGTGAGGGTGTGTCCGACAAGTTTCTGGAGCGATGGCCAGGCACATTCAAGAAAAAGATCATCCAACAATGCAGAAAGCTTCCCAACATCGGTGAGCTTGAAGAACTCCTGCTGGCAGCTGATCCTCCTCTGGATCGCATTGACGTGGAAGATGACTTAGGTAAGTTATCTGTAAACATACTGGTATTGAGTGTACTAGACTTGTAGGCTTAAAAGGATACTTCAGTATTTTTGGTGTTGCATAGGGTACTTATGCATAGTTAGTATTTTACCTTATGGGAGATGGCAGACAGCGCAATCATTTTAAGGAGCAATGCCTTTATGAAAAATGTCAGACATTTTTCTATATAGTAAAAGTCAAAAACGTCATTCCCTTGAATGAGAAAATGCATTCTAACTTTTGACTGGTACAGTATATTCAACAAAGTTTCAAATAAAAGAGTTGGCAAGATTTCTAGTCTGGCATCTTTTTCTGCAGATTTAAAACCGCTATCCATTCTTTTTTGTGAAAATGCTTACATTGCAGAGGAATTGTAATGCAAAGAGTTCACACAATTCAAGCCTGTAAACATGAAACTGGTGTTGTTACAGGTTGGGACAGTGACCTCTCATCGGTTTTACTGCTGTCACACCTGATTCCACCGTCTGCCCAGGGACGGAAGAGACCAGGGAAAGTGTCCGCGTCCCAAGCAGAGAAACATCTCGTCAACTTCAAGAAGGTTTATATTTTTCCTAATTAATATGCATGTATTGTATAATGTGCATATTTCTTCCCAATAATATATAAAAAATATATTTAACCAAGTTAATTTTGTCATCTGTGTATGTGTATCTTCTCAGACTGGAACAAGCATCCAAGAACATATCGACACCATTACTAACAGCGCTCAACCATATCTACTGGCTGTTGGAGTAAGGAAGGATGCAGTCCACCAGTTCTTCATCATTCTGGGTCGGAGTGCCATACCTTGCAGGTCAACTTCTTCTCTAGGGGCTTTCGATGAGCTGTTTAAGGCACATTTTGTGTTCGGCACATCATACAACTCCATGCTCCATAACATGTACATGTTCATCCAGACCACGGTGTACAACATTGATGTTGGGAAAGTCAAGGAGAGTCCTCGTGTTGCTGAAGTAAGGGCAAGGTTACTCAATTAGTGCTTGAGGGTTTTCCTCCATCATGAGGTGCTTTGTTTATCAGGCTGAATTAAAAAGTTCCAATATGCTTGTTAGGCACTTGCGTTTAGTTCATGGTTACGTGCCTGGTAGAAACCTTCGCCTTAAATGTGTTCAGACTGGATGTGGATCTGTGTTCGGTACTTTTTCTGGTTTTAGGAAGCATTTAAACACCACACACACAGAGTATTTAGACCAGCAGGCTGAAACTGATGTTACGTTAAACGGTGCAGTAGAGGTTGTGGCAAGTAATGTAGATGAGACGCCAACATCATCTGAACCTTCTATAAATTCCGAGAAGAGCACTCTTGATATGTGTGCCTCTGCTGTTGCACAACTCAAGGCAGCTGGATTAAGTCAGTCTCCTGTAAACAGTTTTGTCTCATCCATGGAAGAAGTGTTTTTTGAGATTAATAGTCAGGCTAAAGATGCAGCTTTACAGTGCTTATCTCCTCAGGACACTGAAAATAAGAATAAAATAGAGGAATCCTTCAAACAGTTGGAAAATGGAAATCCCTTCGCATGCTTGAATACAGAAACCAAACGAAACAAACACTTCAAAGAGAAATGGGGAAACGTTGAACCTGTTGAAAAGGTGCTCGGCACAAGATTTGACAGCAGAAGAAACAAATCTACTGGGACATATGACCAGGTCATTATAACAGATAAGTTTTCATATGTTCCCATCCTAGAAACGCTTAAGAACATTTTAGATAACCCAGAACTGACCAACTTGTTCAAGCCCAGGCACATTCCCAAAGAAGGTGTTTATACAGACATAAGAGATGCCAAATATTTGAAAGAAAATCTGTTATTTTCTAAAGAGAACGATGCATTGCAGATTCAACTGTTTTATGACGACTTTGAAACAGCAAATCCCTTGGGCTCCAAAAAGGGTATCCATAAATTAGGGGCTATATATTTTACTCTGAGAAATTTCCCCCCAATCTTTAATTCGGCTTTGATTAATATTAATTTATGTGCTCTTTTCCACGCACAGGACATAAAACGTTATGGTTTTAATCTGATACTTGAACCACTGGTGAATGATATAAAAGTACTTGAGACAGAGGGACTTAACATTTCCATGTCTGAACGTGTTATTCATGGTACCATTGTCCAGGTCACTGGGGATAATTTGGGTTTGCATGGTCTGTTTGGCTTTGTGGAATCATTTAGTGCTCGCTATTGCTGTCGTTTCTGTCTCCTTGAGAAAACTTGTTTTCAAACTGTGTTCTGTGAAGATAATCCTGAAGTTGTATTAAGAACTATTGAGATGCACACCCAGCACTGTCAAACTTTACAAACTGACTCTACGCTACCTCATACATATGGTGTGAAACGCACTTGTCTGTTGAATACACTACAGTATTTTAACACATCTAACAACTTTTCTGTAGATATAATGCATGATATCTTGGAAGGGGTTGCTCAGTTTGAGGTCAAACTTGTTTTACAGTACATTCAGGGCAACTTCCTGAATGCCGAACAACTGGCTGGTAGAATCCATGCTTTTGATTATGGTTATAATCAACAGCGAAATCGACCACCTAGAGTAAAAATGCTTGATGGAAGTAATGATTTGGGACTGAATGCTATACAATCCTGGTGCATATTGCGCAACATGCCGTTGCTTTTTGGTGATTTATTTCAGACAGGTGATGGTTATTGGCGTCTTCTACTTTTGCTTCTACAGATTGTTAACATTGTTTTTTCACCCGTCCTCTCAGAGGGCATGACCATATACCTCAAACACTTAATCATTGATCATCATCAACTCTTCAAGCAGTTATTTCCTCAGCGCAATCTCTTACCAAAGCATCATTTCATGATTCATTACCCTCGTATTATAAGGACCATTGGCCCAATTTTGCACATGTGGTGCATGCGTTATGAAGCTAAGCATAATTTCTTTAAGAAACAATTAAGAAACTTTAAAAACATTACATAAACATTAGCCAAAAAGCACCAGAGTTGTATGGCATTCTATCGATAATCCTTTACCAAGGAAAGACTAACTTTAGGCCCTAGAAAAATGCTTCCACTAAGTGAGCTCAAAAATGGCCCAGACATTGCTTCCAAATTTGGAGCTGAATTGACAACCAGTATTTTTTCTGCCAAATGGATTAAATACCATGGTACCGAGTACCGCCGTGACTTCATTATCTGTACTGAGGTAGCATTTGAGATGCCTGTGTTTTGTAAGATAGTCTATTGCTGTGAAGGATGAAAATGTATTACTCTGTGGAAAACTGATGGAAACTGTTTGTTTTGAGCATCATTACCATGCCTTTAAGATCAGACTGCATCCAGAAAATGTTCGAAAAGTGTTGCACATTGATGAGCTGTGTTACTTCAAACCATTTGATGTTCAAATGTGTTATGGAAATATAGATTGCTCAAAGTACATAATCCCATACTGCCATTTTATGTAACCCTCAATGATTGAATGAATTGTCTCTTTCTGCCTTGACATTCAAGCCTGTCCGCCTGCCAGTTTGCACTAAAATAAACCAGTTGAACTGCATTATTTTCTGATAACTTGTCATTTTTTAAATATTCTGCTTTTTAGAACATTCAGAAGTTTTAATGATACTTCAGTGTTAGTGTCATTATTTTACTGTTTTTTAACTGCACGAGAGTAACTATTCAACACAGTAGTGTGTAACATCAACACTAGCCAGAGCTACCTTTTCACTGCAATAGAGTAACTTTTCAACACAGTAGTGTGTAACATCAACACTACCTTTTCACTGCAATAGAGTAACTTTTCAACACAGTAGTGTGTAACATCAACACTAGCCAGAGTTATTTTATTGGCCAGTGTTACCTTCAAATAACTCAATGCAGTGTCAATCAGCATTCAAATTAACACCATCAGAGTTGATTTGTTATCACAGAAGAGTTATTTATTAACACTGGTGGGAATAATATTAACACTCTAGAGAGTTGTTTAACCTTCAGTGTTAAATTTAGGTAACACATATTTTCTTGACACAGACATCGTGTAGGCCTACATGCCCATAACTTTTAGGATTGATGAGTAGGCCTATTTGATCGTGAAAAACATTGTTTTACCGCGAGTGAGTGTTAAAAAGAATGAATGAATGCGGGCGCGCGTGTGTGCTCTGTTTAAACACACGCAAACTAAACACTCTCATCATCATCTCATCTTCGTCCGCTTATCCGGGGTCGGGTCGCGGGGGGAGCAGCTCAAGCAGGGGGCCCCAGACTTCCCTTTCCCGGGCCACATTGACCAGCTCTGACGGGGGGATCCCGAGGCGTTCCCAGGCCAGTGTTGAGATATAATCTCTCCACCTAGTCCTGGGTCTTCCCCGAGGTCTCCTCCCCACTGGACGTGCCTGAAACACCTCCCAAGGAAGGCGCCCAGTGGGCATCCTTACCAGATGCCCGAACCACCTCAGCTGACTCCTTTCTAAGTAAAGGAGCAGCGGCTCTAATCCGAGTTCCTCACGGATGGCTGAGCTTCTCACCCTATCCCTAAGGGAGACGCCAGCCACCCTTCTGAGAAAACTCATCTTGGCCGCTTGTACCCGCGATCTCGTCCTTTCGGTCATCACCCAGCCCTCATGACCATAGGTGAGGATAGGAACGAAGATCGACCGGTAGGTCGAGAGCTTTGCCTTGCGGCTCAGCTCTCTTTTCGTTACAACGGTGCGGTAAAGCGAACGCAATACCGCCCCCGCTGCTCCGATTCTCCGGCCAATCGCACGTTCCATAGTACCCTCACTCGCGAACAAGACCCCGAGGTACTTCAACTCCTTCACTTGGGCTAAGGACTCATTTCCTACCCGGAGTAAGCAATCCATCGGTTTCCTGCTAAGAGTCATGGCCTCAGATTTAGCGGTGCTGATCCTCATCCCAGCCGCTTCACACTCGGCCGCCAGCCGATCCATTGAGTGCTGAAGGTCACAGGCCGATGATCCAATGAGGACCACATCATCTGCAAAAAGCAGTGACGAGATCCTCAGACCACCGAACTGCAACCCCTCCCTACAAAGACTACGCCTCGATATCCTGTCCATGTATATCACAAACAGGATTGGTGACAAGGCGCAGCCCTGGCGGAGACCAGCACCCACTGAGAACGAAACTGACGAAACTGAAGCTGCCGAGGACGCGAACACAGCTCTCGCTTTGGGAGTACAGAGATTGGATGGCCCTGAGGATAGACCCCCTTACCCCATACTCCCGCAGCACCTTCCACAGTTTCTCCCGGGGGAACCGGTCATACGCCTTCTCCAGATCCACAAAACACATGTAGACCGGATGGGCATACTCCCAGGCCCCCTCCAGGATCCTTGCGAGAGTGAAGAGCTGGTCCGAAGTTCCACGTCCGGGGCGAAAACCGCATTGTTCCTCTTCAGTCTGAGGTTCGACGATCGGCCGAACCCTCCTTTCCAGCACCTTGGAGTAGACTTTACCAGGGAGGCTGAGAAGTGTGATACCCCGGTAATTGGCACACACTCTTTGGTCCTCCTATTTGAAAAGGGGAACCACCACCCCGGTTTGCCACTCCTTTGGCACTGTACCCGACTCCCACGCGATGTTGAATAGGCGTGTCAACCATGACAGCCCCTCAACACCCAGAGCCTTTAGCATTTCTGGCTGGATCTCATCAATCCCTGGGGCTTTGCCACTGCTGAGATGTTTGACTACCTCAGTGACCTCCACCAGGGAAATTGACGACGAAACACCATCAACCTCGAGCTCTGCCTCCAACATAGAGGGCGTGTTATTCGGAATCGAGTCAGGAACCGAGTCAACCGAGTCAGGAGTCCTCCAGGATATCATATCCCGGAAGGCCTCCTTCTTCAATCGGACGGCTTCCCTGACCACCGGTGTCCACCACGGTGTCCGACACGCCAACAGCAACAACTTACTAAAGCAAAATTAAGACAGATAAATAGACAAGATTACATTTAGGCTACACAAAACAGCACCAATGTCGGCTTCCACCGTACCAGGGTTATTGGGCTGGGTTCGATTTATATAGAAATCGGGACAGCGAGAATGCCTAGTGGACTCGATGTGTTTCACCACAGCTTCGCGTTTCAGATGAGGGTTCTCCGTTATAAACAGAGAGGAGCTTGCCATTGCCGATGGGGCTCCCTTACAAAATGTACAGAACATTTTCATGTTCTTAGCATCATAAACTAGCCACCCGAAATCCTTCAACCAGTCGGGGGTTGAATTTGTAGACTTTATCGACTACAGTAACAGTATTAACTTTCTCCACGTCTATTCATAATATTGTAATGACCACGGAAGAGGCAGTGAAGGAAGTATTGATTAGACAGCGATTTAGATACCTAATAAACCGTGGAACACACAAGACTGGTAACCATAGCAACGTAGGTAAACAAACCCCGCTAAACCCTCCCGTAGCGCCTCCCGCGCTACGCCCATCCGGAGGCGCACAGAGCTTTTGGCCGTGAAATTATGTATACAATACAATACAATTATATTATATACTATTCTATATAGAGCTCGGGGAGTCGCAAACGGCAACAATCACTTTCTCCTCCATTCTGCGGTTCACCCCGGACTGCACTGCAGGGAATGGTTGGCCGGTTGAAAACTGATTGGCTGTTACGTTACGCACGTCACTCAGTAGCCACGCTGTTGAACGCTGATTGGCTGTCATCACGCGAATGTCGCGGCAAAGTTTAAATATTTCAACTCGAGCAAAAGTGGCGTGCTGCAAATCCACCTGAAATCCACGTGAACGCGCTCGCCCGTGCCGGGCAAAAGTGTTGCGCTGCAAATGGAATCGCTGCTTTGTATGGAATCGTTTCACCCCTTCGCGTTTGGTGTAAACGCGCAGTATAGTGCGCTGTGGAGAAGTCACTCGCACGCGTGCTCCTGTTTTGTTTTTTTCGTTCGCACGCCGAAATATTCACTCGCAAATGCGACTGAAATGGGCGCACTGTAGGGCCCTGTAACCGGTAGTAAACTGGTTGATCATTATTATATAGGCCTACCAGTAACCTATGGACAAAATAAACGGTAGTAAACTGGTTGTTCATTATTATATACCAGGAACCTAAAGACAATATAAACGGTAGTACACTGGTTGATCATTATTATATACCAGTAACCTATAGACAATATAAACGGTAGTAAACTGGTTGTTCATTATTATATGCCAGGAACCTAAAGACAATATAAACATTACACTGGTTGATCATTATTATATACCAGCAACCTAAAGACAATATAAAGGGTAGTAAACTTGTTGATCATTATTATATACCAGTAACCTTAAGACAATATAAACGCTAGTCAACTGTCGACCTACCTTACCTTATCTACTCCGGGATTAAAATGCGTCCATACGGTATAAAGTTGTAAAAGTATGAATGTAAGGGAAGAAACGGAGGTTAAAGTGTTCATAAAACAAGTTAATCAGGTGAAAGGTTTTAAAAGCGGAGGAAGAAAGGCTCCTCGCTACGACGAATAGTTAGACGAGGAAGTTCAAGGAGCCGCGCCGCCCAGTGAGTGTCACGTGTTTTCCGGGTAAAAGAAGGTGTGCGCGCGCGCACACACACACACACAGACACACACACACACACACAGACAGACAGACAGACAGACAGACAGACAGACAGACACGCAGCTAAAGAGTCAAAGTAGAGCAAAAGAGAGATTAACAGTAATAAGTACACCGGATACTGGCTCAGTATGTGTGAAAGTACACATGATACTGGCTCAGTATGAGTATAAGTACACAGGATACTGGCTCAGTATGAGTATAAGTACACAGGGTACTAGCTCAGTATGAGTATAAGTACACAGGGTACTAGCTCAGTATGCGACCATACTGAACGTATCGGGAGGTGTGTAGGGGAAATTGAGTACAACATTAGCTACACTGATTGTATTAAGATAGGTGATTTTGGGGTTTTGTTTTCTTCTTTGTTATAGTTTTTTTTATAATATTAGAGTATTGTATAAATAAAAAATTATTTGATGCATATTATGTTATATATATATATTATAAAACTGAGCAGTTGAATAAGGGGGAATACATAAGCTTCGGCTTCCTTCCACTCCTTTTCGGACATAGAGTCTACATTTATTTTATAAATATTGTTAATGACACTTTATAATTATTGCTGTTTCATGTTATGTGTATTTGCATGACGTGTCATACTTGTTTTTGTTTTTGTTTTTTTCGCAATAAAGACGATAGAGCTGTGGATGTCCACGGGCTGTGGATGTCCACGGGCTGTGGCGCTCCCAGAGGACGACGCCGTGGAAGCGTATCGCCCGCCGTGGGGCGCAGCGAGGCCCCCTCCCCCTGAGAACTCTCCGCCCAAAGCGCTTTAAAGAGAAACCTGGGGGGGTTGAATCCCAGCTGAACCCGCGGGCTGCTCTTCAACGAATGCGTCCCTCTGACCCGCGGCCGCCCACTGCTCCGGGAGTGACGGTGTTACGCCGAAAAGTGATCAGCTGCCAGAAAGTGATTTCAGCCGCGGGAGCGCGCACAGCCTGTTAAAGCCAGGCTGTATCGCCTCGAAACGTGTGGGCGGCAGCAAAGTCTCATCAGTCATACTAGTCAATAGCACTACAGGACTATTGTCCGCTGTATTAACACAGATATGTATTTTAAGGTGAGAAGACATCGACGTTGTACGGGGATCAGAAATATCATTTTAACTACAAGATTCGGCTTGAGATCATTTTCTGGGTTCGATCCCCAATGCCCACAGTCTAACTGTACGTCCACACCAGGAGCGACCAAAGCGTCAAAGACGCTTTGCTCGCTCAAAAAGTTTCGCTGCGAATTTTTCTGTTCGCTTTGGTCGCTCAAGTCGCTCATGACGTACAATTCAATTATGCAGACGCATTTAAAGGAGCCGTATGCGTTTAGTAGGCCCTACAGACAGCCATATCAAATAGTGAACTCTCCCATACACCTTGGCCATATTGCCGAGACGGTTTTGCTTGTTCGATAAAGTGCTTCGACAACAAGTAGGACAGTGATTCCCCCCAATACAAAAAAAATCCTAAAATGTAGGCTAATTACAACCGAGAACAAAAAACCCTGCGTGCTGTAGTAGTTAAAATATGTTTCACTGATCTGGATCTGCAAATCATGATCTGCACTCATTCGTCGCATTCAAAACAAATAGCGCACATGGCTAATTTGCATACGCGCACAGGACTGGTTGGCTCCGCAAGGCAAATAATGGAACATATCGATCTATCTAGGCTTATCTATCTATCTATCAACGCGTGTCTAGTTTTAATGTGATGTATTGTGTGTATGTCCAGTCAGACTTGTTCTGTGTGGTCTTGTAGGCTACTGTCCTGTGTGGGCCGAACCACCTACATGGATTCCCGACGATTTGTGTCGTTTGGTATTAATAAAGACTTGACTAGGCTTTCTATCTATCTAGACTAGATATATCCCTTGTCATTTATCCCTCGTCTTGTCGATTAGTTTGTTTATGTGACGATTTCAAAAACTTTTTTGGTTTTGTTTAAAGCATGCTACACGCGATTGGTTGGTTAGATTGGTGGCATGGAGAGCAAATTAAAATGATTCCCGCTTAAATACGAACGTTCTAGATGTAGCCTATAAATACTCCCGCTTATCATCACTTGATATCCAAACCACTACGGCGTTTCGATCTCTGAACTGAAAAGGGGTGGGTTCGTTAATACTTTTTAATACTTCAGCCGACATTTTGTTCAGTGAGTGAATAAAGGTAGGTAGGAACCAAAGTGCCTGCCGATGTTCCCTGGGATCCACGCAAGCGAAGAGCGTCTACATTCCGATTGGCTGTCAGTGTTTGGCCGCTGAAGCGAATAATAGTCATTTGCATAAAGTTAAAAAGTTTTCAACTTCTTTTTGACGCTCTGGTCGCTCAACTTTGGCCGCTGGTAGCGTTGGTCGCTTTGGTTGCTTTGGTCTTTCTTGCCCATAGAAAGTGAATGACTTCCGGCGATTTGGTCGCTCAATTCGCTTCTGGTGTGGACGGACCGTAACACGTAGCATTCTACACAGCAGGAATCAAAATGATTCAATAGAAATTTTGACAAATTGCAATGCAGTCATACATTTAATAAGGTTTGTAACCATGTGGTTTCACAGGAGATAAGACGGATAAGAGTGGACTACAGTACCTTAGTCGTCTTCCTGCTGTGATGAATTGAGCCACACCAAACCGTCCGACTCATTTCAAAGAAACTATGAACAGTTGGACCAGTTTCCCTCCCAGTTCATACTCCTCCCAGACATGAACTAACATGCTAAGGTGGCTGATCCAAGAATAATAACTTTATTAAAATAAGAACGTTAGCATGTTGTACTGGCGTGTGATTCTATAGCAGACTAGCTATTTAGTTTACTAGTTCCTTCATTCATTCCTCTTAAATGAGTCACCTCGTTGGGTTGGATTCATCTTGTGTTTTTCCTTCCTCACACCCTTTACTGGGTGTGACTTACACCCTTTACTGACAGGTATGGAATGGCCAAGGCAAGGCACACACACACACACACACACACACACACACACACACACACAAATCTCCGCCTTTGCCACGTTTAACATCCTACCCTTTAAAAGTCACAAACGGTCTACTCTGCTGCAGTCTGATTCATTCCACTCCAGCTGTAGTAAAGTGGGACACTTTTCTGTAAATGTACATGAATCATTTAAACGTCTTGAGAGTAGTAAACCAAATGATTTGACACAGGGTCCGTATTGAAACCCTCACTGAAGAGTTAATTCACCTCGAAGGTCATGTCCCTCTCATACGAGTGATGCTCTCAGATATAGAGTAGGCCTACACTACTGCAGAATGAGGCAGGCCCACAAAGAACAAGACCCACTAGAAGATGACGTTTAAACACCTTCACCAACCAAGATGGCCGTCTTCCTGTCTAAATAATGTAATCATAATACCGCCCTACAAACATAACAACTGTACATTCTATCTCAAGTACCTTTAAAGTCACCACAGGACACAAATCCTAAATCAGCGGAAACAGTCATTATAACCTCAACCTGACGCTTCACTCCAGGCTGGAAGGTTCTGGGTTCGATCCCCAATGCGGATCTGTAGAATGCTAACACGTAGCATTCTACAGAGCAGGAATCAAAGTGATTCAATAGCAATTTTGACAAATAGCAATGCATCCATACATTTAATAAGGTTTATAACCATGTGGTTTACCAGGAAACTAACCATCAATCTATTGATATGATTCAAAGTTATTCATATTTTGGATCTATCACGGATCAGAGTGGACTACAGTACCTTAGTCGTCTTCCTGCTGTAATGAAGTGAGCCACAGCAAACCGTCCGACTCGTATCAAGGAACTGGGAGTTCCCCTCCCAGTTCATACTCCTCCCAGACATGAACTAACATGCTAAGGTGGCTGATCCAAGAACAATAAATGTATTAAAATAAGAACGATGGACAGAGAGCTGTGATGTGTAGAAGCTCAGAGAAAAACCTAGAGACACTTGATGGTTCAACCAGTATGGAGAGACACTCAGTCACTGAGTCAGCTGCTTCTCGACAGCAGAAGCATCAGAACATAGTTACCATGTTAAAAAATTAAGTAGAAAAGTCTTCCTCTGCTCTGTGTCTGCTGAACACCTCCATGTACAATCCTCCTCCGTCCTTTAAAGACATCATCACCTTGTTTATATGTACACTTTATTTGCGGCAGTGTAAATGTATGAATCACTAGAATCTATACAGTAGATGGATAATTTCTCTTTTCAGAAGAGCAGAGTAGAGTGTCCTCAGAGTACAAGATACTCAGAGTACACGATACTCAGAGTACAGAGTACTCAGTAAGGGTTAGCATGTTGTACTGGCGTGTGATTCTATAGCAGACTAGGTATTTAGTTTACTATTTCCTTCATTCATTCCTCTTAGATGAGTCATCTCGTAGGGTTGGATTCATCTTGTGTTTTTCCTTCCTCACACCCTTTACTGGGTGTGACTTACACCCTTTACTGACAGGTATGGAATGGCCAAGGCAAGGCACACACACACACAGAGACACACAGAGACACACACACACACACACACACACACGCACACGTTATTCTACCTGGATGAGATACTCTCATGATTGTGTGAGGGTCACCTGCTACCGTTAGTTAGTTTTTTTTAACCAAAAACAGATTGCCTTGGTCCCATGAGTGTGATGTCAACACCACAAATTAATAGAAGACCCTCACATTCATGTAGTCATCGGCCTCCATGTGGGTGAGGGTGAGGGTCTTTTGATGTGTTTGAACTCCCTGTCATGTTGCTGTGATATCATGTCTCCAGACAAAGCTGGAAGTCTGTCAAGTGTACTTTTTGATTTAAATCAGGAAACCAACATTGTTACATCTCATTCATTATTCAAAGGCAGGAACTACAAAAAATATAGTCTATGGATTATTATCATTAACATAGATCCTTTAAACATTTCTACCTGACTGCAGCTGTTAATGTTATAGCAATAACGGTTATAAATGGTTTTGAGGAGAAAACAGACAGTGAACAGTATAGTCTATGTAGTGGCATCATTTATAATGGTTATGTTTCTATAATGCATGACGTGAAAGGTTCACGAACATTCGCGAACCTTCAAGCTCGTTCATTTGCACTTGTCCGTTATCTGTATTGTGCTATTTCGTCCTTGACCTGCTTTAAACACTCAGTTTACTTGTTAAATTTGATTAAACAATTAAATACAATACAAATATAAAGTAAAAACAAGTGTTATCTAGCGATCCGTTTTCTGTATTATGTTATTTCGTCTTTGGCAACATGAGCGCGAATGTTTTTTGAAACCCGCTTTAAACACTCAGTTTACTAGCTAAATTTGATTAAACAATTAAATACAATACAAATATAAAGTAAAAACAAGTGTTATCTAGCGATCCGTTATCTGTGTTATGATATTTCGTCTTTGGCAACATGAGCGCGAATGTTTTTTGAAACCTGCCCGGCAACGGACAACCCTTACGTAATCAGTTGTCCGTTGCCTGGCAACGGACAACTGTTGACGTGCCTGGTACAAATTTGGCAGCCGGTACAAATTTGGCATGACAGCGCTGTCACAGTGTGACCCCCCCACCGGGTGACCTCTGGGAGACAGTGGAGCCATCACAGTGTGACCCCCCCCCCCCCCCCCCCCCCACAGTGTGACCTCTGGGAGACAGTGGAGCCGTCACAGTGTGACCCCCCCACCCCCCCATAGTGTGACCTCTGGGAGACAGTGGAGCCGTCACAGTAAGCTCCCCGCTGTCAGGGCAACCACACTAGAAGTATGTTGAGGTACTCTAATTCAATCTACACGTAGTCACGCCCTCCATGGAGGACCTGTTGAATGAGGGGGGGAGGGCTCAGAGACCCAGGCCGCGTTCGCCACGCCGTGAAACCCAGGAGCCCAAACAGGAGTGAGATCCCGGGGTTCAGATCCCACCGTCGTCGCCGAGACAGTCGGTGAACGTCCCGCTCCGCTCCGAGCGCAGGGCTCGCTCTCCTGGTGGCGCTGGAGGGCCCGTTGGTACTCTGATGGACGTCAGGACCCAGGGCTCGCTCTCCTGGTGGCGCTGGAGGGCCCGTTGGTACTCTGATGGACGTCAGGACCCAGGGCTCGCTCTCCTGGTGGCGCTGGAGGGCCCGTTGGTACTCTGATGGACGTCAGGACGCAGGGCTCGCTCTCCTGGTGGCGCTGGAGGGCCCGTTGGTACTCTGGTGGACGTCAGGACCCAGGGCTCGCTCTCCTGGTGGCGCTGGAGGGCCCGTTGGTACTCTGATGGACGTCAGGACCCAGGGCTCGCTCTCCTGGTGGCGCTGGAGGGCCCGTTGGTACTCTGATGGACGTCAGGACCCAGGGCTCGCTCTCCTGGTGGCGCTGGAGGGCCCGTTGGTACTCTGATGGACGTCAGGACCCAGGGCTCGCTCTCCTGGTGGCGCTGGAGGGCCCGTTGGTACTCTGATGGACGTCAGGACGCAGGGCTCGCTCTCCTGGTGGCGCTGAAGGGCCCGTTGGTACTCTGATGGACGTCAGGACCCAGGAGGGCCCGTTGGTACTCTGATGGACGTCAGGACCCAGGGACACCGGCGGGCGGCGAGGTGTGTGTGGGTATGTGGAGCTCTGTGTGGGCAGCTTCACTTCCTGGTTGGGGAGCGGATAGCTGGGTGGGGAACTGGACTCTCTCGGCCTGACACAGGACCTGGTCCCGCTCCCCTGGGGGGTCCACAAGACTTTCATTGTTTTAGCTTTTTCTTTCTCCTCGTCTCTGTTTGTTTCATACCATTCAGGTTATGATGGGATCCACCCCACACCAGGTCACGTACTAACCCCAGACAAGCACCCGGCCCCCCCAGGCAAAGAGCTAGCTCTCCCGGACCAGGACCCGGCCCCACCAGACCCAGACCCGGACCCTTTTGGGCCAGGGCTCAGCCCCCACAACACCTAACCCTACCCTCCCATGCAGCCATCTCTCCCCAGCCATAGCAGCCTCACCTCGGGGCTCTTATGGTGAGGATTGAACATTAGATGAGCTCATATGCGCTCATCTAACGTAAGGGTCTTATTATAAAACGAGGCATTGATAGCTTTGTAAGTGTACAGATTGTTTATTAAAAAGGACATTTTACACACACATTACCATCAGTGGTTCTCCTGTCTACGCCATCTTATTTTTCAAGACTCGATAAGTAGATTGACGAACACAGAGATTGTGACATCCGTCAACAACACGCAAGCTCTGTGTTCGCCAATCTACTTACCGAAACTCCTGAAAATATACACAATATTGTAATATGAACATGTTAAGATTAAACATCAATCAATAATTAAAATACATTTGACATTAGAAATATAGTCTTCGTAAAACCTTCGTAGTTAACCTTATGGAAGATCTTCAAAGTCTCTTCCTTTCATGGTTTATCAAGATCAACTTTCAGAGGTGTAGCACTTGGATTATAGTTGAGTACATTACAGTTCAATTTAAATCAGTAAACACAATGTGTGTGTGTGTGTGTGTGTGTGTGTGTGTGTGTGTGTGTGTGTGACTGTGTGTGTGTTGATATATACATGTTAGTGTAGTCTGTGTGTGTGTGTGTGTTTATATATACATGTGTGTTTAGTCCCTGCGCGTGTGTGTTTAAATATGCATATCTGTGTGTGTGTCTGTTCATATCTGCGTGCGTGTTTGTGTGTTCATATCTGCGTGTGTGTGTGTTCATATATGTGTGTGGTTTGTGTGCGTACATGTATGTCTGATTATAAATGTGTGTGTGGTGTGGGCATGCAGTTGCACGTGCATTTATATATGCACGTGTGAATGTGTGCTTGCGTTTGCATGTGTGTGTCTGTGTGTATATTTGAGTGTATATATATGCGTGTGTGTGCCTGCATGCGTGTGTGTTCATATGTATGTGTGTGTTCATATATATGTGTGTGTGTGTGTTGTGGTAACCGGCTCCGTCAATGAGCCGGGTTTCAAGGATCAGACACGAGGCAGCGATGGGTTAAGCCGTATTCAGCGTTCATTCAGAAGTCTCTCAGGATGGGTCTCTAGGGTCTCCGTGAGCCTCTAGGTCTATCGTTCGTTGCGTAATCCCGGACTGTCCCTGCTCCCGCTCCGTAGCCCCTCTTATGCCGGTTCCGGGTCTTCCTCCTCCCAGCCGCCAGGTGTCCCCCATCCCGCTGATTGGGGGGAAGGTCCAGGTGCTCCCTGTCGTCGGCTAGTGGGTGGCGGCGGTATACCCCGTCCTCCACTGTCCCTCGGACCCGTCCGGGCCGAGGTTTCAGGGGCAGGATGCCCCAGTGTGAGTGTTCATATATATTTGTGTGTGTGTGTTCATATATACAGGTGTGTGTGTGTGTTCATATATACATGTGTGTGTGTGTGTGTGTCTTTCTAAAAGTGTTTGTGTGTGCGCGCGTGTTTGTGTTCATATATACGTGTGTGTGTTCATATGTACGTGTTTGTGTGTGTGTGTTAATATATGCGGGCGTGTAT
Organism: Gadus morhua; assembly: GCF_902167405.1. Taxonomy (NCBI): domain Eukaryota; kingdom Metazoa; phylum Chordata; class Actinopteri; order Gadiformes; family Gadidae; genus Gadus; species Gadus morhua. The sequence goes on from NC_044054.1 coordinate 153,240, forward strand.
TCATGTGTGTCCTTAGACTCGGAGAGAGAGAGGGAGAGAGGGGGGGAGGGAGGCACAGAGGGGCGTGGGGAGAGAGGGGGAGGGAGGGGGCGAGGGGGATAGAGGGAGAGGGGGATAGTGAGAGAGGGTGAGAGAGGGAGGGAGAGAGAGATGGGGGAAAGGGAGTGAGGGAGTGAGGGAGAGAGGGAGAGGGGGAGAGAGGGAGAAAGAGATGGGGGGAGGGTGGAGAGGGAGGGAGAGGGAGAGTCTCTTATCCTCACTATCTCTGTTGTATTCAGGGAATGGGTTAACCTAGCGAGTGTTAGTGCTTGGCACTTGGTTCTAACATCCTTACTGCCGACAGAGATATGGTGTTGTTTCTTTCATCTTTGACTTATTGTAGGCGTCTGCTAAACGCCCTTAATGTAAAATGTAAATGTCGCAGCAAAGATCAGAAGTGCAGGAAAGAGAAGACATTAAAGGTCCCATGGCGTGCTACTTTGTGGATTTTATGGATTCTTATATATAGGTGATAGTGGGCCCTTAATTCAGTATTTGAAGACGTTCAAGAAATTCAGCCTTGGTGCCAAATTACACCCACTACGAGCTCTGTTTACAGTGGATGTATCGCAATGGAGAGGCGCACACAGCCTACGAGCCGGTCCCACAATGAGAGAGAGAGAGAGAGAGAGAGAGAGAGAGAGAGAGAGAGAGAGAGAGAGAGAGAGAGAGAGAGAGAGTGTCCGGCCGTCTGTCTGTGGTTTCTTTCTACAACTGACACAGAGACACTGAGGCACCCCCCCCCCACAACCCAGGGAGGAGGTCTGAGAATAATATCAGAAAAACCTTTGTTCTTCTATTTATAATTTCTGATTAATATATTATTATTATTACGGCACTTATGGAAGCATTATTCACTAATAAAACAAGAAATCATCGGCTCAACACACGAGAACATTCAGTTGGATCCACTGAGTTGTTTATTGCAATTATGCTTCATTAACAAATAAGACAGAAAAATAGTCCCTTACATGTTCACAATTAACACGAGGGCTAAAAAATCAATAAAAGCATCAGACTTTACAAATCATCAACAGGTGTGCACGTGTCTTTAATAACTGAACATGGTCTGCGCGCCGTTTGGTTCCAAATAGAACACAAAAAATCAAGATTCAGTTTAAATTAATTTACAACATGCAACATTATCCCATAGACCTCTTGGTTATTATGATTAAAATATAAAATCTGCTTTAAATCAGGTTGTAAATCAGGATTATGGGACTTTCGGGAAAATGAATGGGAGTCAATGGAGCTGAAGGAGGAACGTCCTACCTGAAGTAATCGTCAATAGGCGATAGGGGGTGCTAATGTCCCTTTACAGAAAAATAGTCCCTTACATTTACACAAAAAACACAAGGGCTAAAACAATAGAAGAAGCAGACTTTACAAATCATCAACAGGTGTGGACATATCTTTAATAACCGAACATGTTCTGCGGCCGCTTGCTTCCCATCAGAACACGAAAAATCAATATCCAGCCTAAAGTTATTTAGAACATGCAACATTATACCAAAGACCTCTCGGTTTTTTGAATAAAATATAAAATCTGCTTTAAGTCAGGATTATGACAAAAATGATGATATAAGAGCCCTTAAGACCAAAACTGGTGACGTCTGAAAATATACAACGATTAATTAACCATCAATAGGTATTTTATATACATTTCAAATAGGGATGGGCGTGAGGAATCGATTACTCGAGTACTACTCGTTACAAATGAACTCGGTTGGTGGACAGGCAAACTCGAGTTTGCATATACACACACAAACAAAGTTTTCTGAAGCAAATGTATCAATTTTCTGTCGGCGCCACTAACGCATGACGTGGGCACAAAGAAAATTAAATGCATCCATTTCCATGGCGCGTTCCGTGCCGTGTGCAGGCACGCCAGAATTCAAAAAGTTAAGAGATGGCGGTTAAAGCAAATCGCAGCGAAGAATTTAAATACTTTAAAGAAATAGGAGATCATAAGGTGAAATGTAAAATATGCCAAGCGAAATCGAGCTACCATAAAGTACTATGCGGCAACATATGCTCCTGAAACACAACGGTGAGTTCGGGAAAGCAGACCCGCAGCAACGGTGAAAGTGAAAGTGTGTCGGCTATTTTCACCGCCGCAAGACGCAGCTGTAATCCCGGGCGTGTAGAGAAGATCACAACTCTGAGTATTTCCATAGTCCATTTGCTGCCGTTTTATTTGCAGCTTTAAGCATTTATTTGCAATGGTTAGGCTACTTGTTTCGTTTTTTTTAAACTGTTACAGGCCTTGGTTCGACGTGATTTAAATTGTGAGACGCTGCGCATATTTATTTTTGTAAGGAAAATGTGTTTTGAACGTTTGCAAAAATAAATAATGAATACTCTGATAACTCTGACTGTTTTGATGGAGAATAAGCATTAGGCCTACATGTTTGGTTGGTAATATTGCCGTTTATCATCGGGCCTGCCGCCTATTCCTGCTGCAGATGCGTTGCATTCTAAAAATAGATTTGATTTAACGAGTACTCGATTGATCCTCGAGGAATTCCTTCGATCACTCGAGTTTGGAATTTACTACTCGTGCCCATCCCTAATTTCAAATAATAATTGTGCTTATCTAACTATGGGAGATCTTAAAAGTCTTTTTATGGTTTATCATGCTATACCAGGAGAGAGAGAGAGAGAGAGAGAGAGAGAGAGAGAGAGAGAGAGAGAGAGACACACACACACACACACACACACACACACACACACACACACACACACACACAGTGAGAGAGAAAGAAAAGAGAGGGAGAGGGAGAGAGAGAGAGACTCTCATCCTCTAACTAGTGTGTGTGTGTGTGTGTGTGTGTGTGTGTGTGTGTGTGTGTGTGTGTGTGTGTGTGTGTGTGTGTGTGTGTGTGTGTGTGTATATGTGTGTGTGTGTGTGTGTGTGTGTATGTGTCTGTATGTATGTGTGTGTGAATGTGTGTCTGTGTTTGTGTGTGTGTGTGACTGTGCGTGTATGTGTGTTTGTGTGTGTATGTACGGGCGCGCACACCACGCTGAGGCCCCCACTGAGGACCCCCCCCCCCCCCCCCCCTAATCCCCCCGCTGAGGGAGGATTAGGATCAGAGATGCTGGTCCCCAGCCCCCGTACCGACACAGAGACGCCCCCCCCTGAGGACCCCCACCCTACCGCTGAGGCATCACAGAGTCGCTGAGGACCCCCACCATCGCCCCCCCCCCCTGAGGACCCCCCTATCACAGAGACGCTGCCCCCCCGGAACCCCGGGAGGCTCCTGCTCCCCCTCGCCCATCTGTTTTTTTTCTACAACCGAAACAGAGACGCTGAGGCCCCCACTAGGGGCCCCCCTGGGGTCGGCCACCACCACCCTACCCTAACCCCCGGGAGGAGGTCCTCCTGGGTGAAGGGGGACCAGAAGGTGTGGAGGTGTGTCAGTGTGTCTGAGGACCCTCCTCCACCTGGGGACACTCTGTAGAAGGACAGAGAGCCAGCAGGCCGGTCCAGATACACTCCTACTCTGGTGGAGCCAGCGGGGGGGAGAGGGAGGTATGTCTCTGTACCATTGTACAGGGCAGAGTAACGATCATCAGAACAATAAAGAACCCAGGACTTGTTGTTCGCTCCAAGCCTGCTGTCATCTGCCCCTCCTCTCCTTGTCATTCCTCTGTATGTCACTCCTATACCAACCCATCCTTCCCACTCTACCTCCCAGTAACAGCGGCCAGTCAGAGCCTCTCTACCCAACACCTGGCGCCAGTAGTCAAATCTCTCTGGGTGATCCGGATACGACTGGTCCTCTCTAACCCACGTCACCTTCCTGTTGTCCTCAGACAGAGAGAGTCGTCTGAAGGCCGTGTTGGGGTCCAGTGTGAGGTCACAGGCATCTGAGGGAGAACCAGACATGATGAGCTGCTGAACCATTCTTCATCATCTTCATCATCATCATCATCATCATCATCATCATCATCATCATCATCACTAGTACTGTTCTCCTGCGCTCTTCTTCTTATTCTCTTTCAGACTCTTTTTTTGATCGCTCTCACTTCTTCAAAGATTAACATAGAAAGACAAAAAATATATTGGAATCATGTGCTGTGTATTTTCTAAGCAATAGAACACATTTTGTTTAAGATAATTAAAGTTAAAGTTGATTGGAAATCCCATGTGTGTGTGAGTGGCTCTCCCAATCAAAGCATTGAAACAAGGACAAATGTATGAAGTGCATTTACTCCCTCAATATTTAAACTACATAAACATATCATATATCATCTATACAGATATGATGAGCTTATTACTCACATGAAATATCTAAACAATATTTGTAATATCTTCCAAGATATTCCACTTTTGGATTTCCCTCTACACATACATTGCACTCAGCCTTCAAAGGGACACCTGTGCAACAACAGACTGAAGGAGCTGAGCTCACATACAGGCTGGAGATGGACTGATGAACCATAGAACTGGTTCATTTATTATATAAACATAGACATTAACTCATACAGACATAGGCATGTATTCATTCCTATGTGTACATATTCATATGCATACATAGTATAAATACACACTATATATATGCAGTATATTTTGTATCGGTGTGTGTGTGTGTTTGTGTGTGTCTGACTGTGTGTGCGTGTGTGTATAGATTATGTTATGTATGGGTGTGTGTGTCTGACTGTGTATTTCTGTGTGTGTGTGTTTGTAACTGTGTCTGTGTGTGTGTGTGTGCGTGTGTGTCTGTCTGTCTGTGTGTGTGTGTGTGACTGTGTCGGCGTGTGTGTGTGTGTATATATTATGTTATGTATGGGTGTATGTGTCTGACAGTGTATGTTTGTGTGTGTGTGTGTGTGTGTGTGTGTGTGTGTGTGTGTGTGTGTGTGTGTGTGTGTGTGTGTGTGTGTGTGTGTGTGTGTGTGTGTGCGTGTGTGTGTGTATATGTAGCTGCCACTCGAAATACGGCAATGTGTTGCTCTGGCAACACCGGAAGTAAGAGTGCAATTGTCATTTGATTTCTAACTGTTATTTGATTATGTTTATTTTATTACGTTACATAAGTTAATGATGAAAACTAAATGCAGTGTAGTTCATGGTTCTGCTGTTAAAATTGAAATGCCGAAAGCAAAATGGATGGAGAGGTCACTTCCTGGTCAAAGTCAGACGTGAACTGGAAATAGTCTGTGAGGAGAGAGGGAGAGAGAGGGGGCCTGCCCGTAATTCCGACGCCTAATTGTTCCGACGTCTCAATGGTCCGAAATATTTCCCATTAGATCGACATGCCACTATGCCGACGGTTCAATGTTCCGAAAACGGAACCCATTGGTCCGAAGGTCCGTTTGTCCGACTTTTAAAAAGGGAGGCGCATTAGGCCGACGGTTTAATATGCTGAATAGTCCTACTACATATAAAGAGTTTTATACCTCGCTCGTGCTCTCGCACTCTCTCTCCAAAATACAACATAGGCCTACATATCACGTTCACGATGAATATTGGAGCGCAAAGTGACAACGCTTCACTTCATTTTGACACGGTGTTTCAGCCCCATGGACAGAGAGCGTAGGTCTAATTCTCAACAGGGGCACGAACACACACACACACACACACACGCCGACACGCACACGCACACACACACACTTGACTAAGTACACGGTATGAGGTATAAGTTTGACTAAATCAATACCAGCAATACCAATTATTTAGGCTAAAAGCCCACTGTAAACACAGTAAACAACACATATAGGCCCACACACAGCTACTAAAGATAACATATTTGTTTTTCACTCACCGTTTGACTGCTTTACAGGAAAGCATTAGTCCTTGTATAACGTGCGCTTCATAAATTCACCTCTTGTGACCGTTCAAGCCCACAGCAACAGTCTGGCTTGGTGAAGTGCACTGCTGGAACTTAGCCTACATCGTCTTTTATTTTTGGTTTCATAATCACACATGTGGAATTGCGCCTTGGCCTATTCGGCATATTGAACCGTCTGCCTGATGCGCCTCCTTTTTGAAAAGTCGGACAAACGGACCTTCGGACCAATGGGTTCCGTTTTCGGTACATTGAAACGTCGGCATAGTGGCATGTCGATCTAATGGGAAATATTTCGGACCATTGAGACGTCGGAACAATGAGGCGTCGGAATTACGGCATGGCACCAGAGAGAGAGGGAGAGAGAGAGTCGGAGACAAGAGAGGACTGTCTTCTACTGGCTAAGCAGGCGTACACGCTAATTATTGTACCTTTGTACCCATGTATTAGAAACCAATATGTGAAAATAATGTACGTTAAATGTGTTTTATTTTGCTGCAGTTTTCACGGTGCTCCGTAACTTTGGAGAGAATAAAGTGGTTGTGGACATCAGTAAGAGGCGTACATCGTTTTTAACCAGGGTACAGTGAAAACGTGTCCAAATCCATCAAGAGGCTTCACAAGTGCAACGCTGCTTCATATCCCGGCAAGGAGCGGCGGTAGGGATGTAACGATATACCGTAAAACGGTATATCGCGATATGAAAAGGCCACGAATGTCAACCGTACGTTTTTTCATGTAATACCGTGTCGCGGTATAGCCGTGAGAATGCATGGTAAATGCGCGTCATTTGTGGGGAGTCTGGTGAGCGACATTGTCATTAAAACGTTGCACTCAACTTAACACGGAATGCCCAGGCAGCCCACACCACACATAATAATAAAGCATTGAAACACCACTGAAATATGACGCCTAACTTGAAAATCAACGGTTCCCTCTCACGTGGACCTTTGTTTGTAAACACTAACCAGCTCAGTGTTGCACTGTCCGTTACAAAAACATTATGCACACAGCAGCCAAGAAGAGAAAACGCTAGCAGAGATAAAAAGAGAAAGAATAGCGATTGAAACTAGCTTACCTGTTGGAGGAGAGAAAAAGTGAAAAAAAGCGAATGAAACTAGCTTACCTGTTTGAACAGAAAGTGGTTCATCACGGGTCAGTAATTATGAATCCAGGGCAGGCGAACAAGAAATTGCAGAAGGAGAGGACGCATCTCCGCTATTTAAGCCACCAAAACGGACCAGGTCGGCAGTGTGGGAATTTTTCGGCTATCTAAAGAATGAAGACGGCAAAGTTCTTGTAGATGGAATGCCGACTTGCAACCGCTGCAAGAGAAAAGTGCCTTGCAAAGCGGCAAACACGTCCCACATGGCACATCATCTCCGTGAGAAACTTCCACAAGACCATGCCAAAATCGTCAAATCCACGGTAAGGTTGGCGAACATCCGTGACGGATGATATAAATATGTTCACCATAACTTTACGTTAGCTTGTGTACTACCGGCATTTTGCGCACAAGTATGGAATCATTACTAGGTCACACTTAGGTGACGTTGCCCACCTCCGATGGTGAGAGGGAGGGAGGGGTGAGAAGAGTGCACTGTAAAAACATACATTTTTTTAAATAATAATTTACAAATAAAAATATCGTAATCCATTTTTTATTTCATCAAGTCAGAATGTATTAAGATAAAAACTGAAAATAAAAATAGATTTGATAGTCCTTCAAGTGTGCCATCAAGCAACCAGCCTAATATAAAATAATCCTTTGCCAAGGGAGCAAAATATGCTCCCAAATCAAAAGAGGCAAAGGAATTAGATGAAGCAGTGGCATTTTTTATTGCAAAGGACATGATGCCTTTCCAAGTGGTTGAAAGCCTGGATTTAAGCATTTGATGCAGAAGACGGACCCACGCTACAAGCTGCCATCTCGGGTTTACTTTTCGGATTCAGAGATTCCCCAGAGGTTTGAAAAGGTGTGTGCGACTGTTCAGAAAAAGGTGTCTGAGGGAGACCTGTGGACGAGCAGAACCCTACATCAGTTTAACCATCCACTACATCTCCCCGGATTGGAAGCTGATGTCCCACTGCTTGGAAACAATGCATTTCCTGGAAGACCACACCCACCCCCACATTTTAGAAATGATCGACAGTATTCTCCAGGCTTGGAAAATACCAAAAGAGAAGATTGTCTGTTTCACAACAGATAATGCCTCCAACATGAGGAAGGCATTTGAAGATGACCAACATCCTTGGGTGTGGTTTGGGCGTTTTGGGAACAATCTAAATTTAGCCATCTCAAAAAAAAATGTATATTGTATCGTGATATCGTGATATTAATTTTGATATCGTATCGTATCGTATCGTACTAAAAATGTCATATCGCTACATCCCTAAGCGGCGCTGTCTACATCCTGCAAAGGGCTACGAGCTACCGGCTAGGAGCTATGAGGAGCGGCAGCGTCTACATCCTGGAAAGGGCTACGAGCTACCGGCTAGGAGCTACGAGGAGCGGCGGTGACTACATCCTGCAACAAGCTACCGGCTAGGAGCTACAACGAGCGCCGGTGACTACATCCTGCAACAAGCTACCGGCTAGGAGCTACAACGAGCACCGGTGCTTTCATCCTGCAACAAGCTACCGGCTAGGAGCTACAACGAGCGGCGGAGCTTTCATCCTGCAGCCAGCTTGCCTTCCGTTCTGCAGCAAGCTACAGGTCTATGTGGACACTCCGTGGAGCAGCTTCAGGCTACAACGTGGTCTACAGGTCAGACTGTGCAATTGTTATGCCTCAGGAAGTTGATGGATAGAATGTTACGGTTTTAATCATAAGAAATAAGACATTAAAAGAGATTCTGAAAAAAACAACTTATAATACGGATAACTGCAATTGTTTGTTGTTTTGCTAAATTGCATAAATTGAGAAAGTTAATCTCAAGTGCTAATTAGGTATTAGGGGTGTCATTATGTATTAGGTGTTATTTGGTTAATCACTGCTAATTACAGCCATCATAACTTACCTTACTTACCTTGCTTTCTCCATATGGTAATGCTGGAAGGTTCAAAATGTCTAAAAATGATGATAATCAGTCCGATGTCATGTCACAAGGGCAAGATGCAGGGGAGCTAGATGAGGGGGAAATTAGAAAATCCTCTCGTGAAAGACGATTAACACCTACAATGCATGAACTGAAAGAACAAGTGTAATTTCAAAAGGAGAAGAAATTTAAAGCAACATATGAGAATTGGAGAAATAATGTAAGAGACACTCGTACTAGGTTGAAGCAAGACTGCTCCGAGAGCGACATGTATGACCTGATGGACTCGGAGTTAAAGGAGCTGTATGATGGCATCCGACTCCAAGTCGCACCAAGTCAAGAAATTCAGAGAAAAGTTGATGCATGCGCAGCTGTGACAGCAGACTTACTGCAATTGATGAGAGTGCGCCTCACTGAAGGAGGAGGTGAGTTTGATGCTGAGGTAGAGAGATCAAGGTTACGCATGCTACTTGATAATGAATATGCTAGGTCCATATATGGATCCGAAACCTCGAGAGCTACTGCACACAGCTGCCACCATTCAGAGCATCTCTCAGAATCACCTAGCATTTCGGCTAAGAGGGCAGAAAAAGCAGCTCAGAGCTGAAATTGACATGGAAGCTGCTATTGAAGCTCAACGTTGGCAGTTGAAAAAACTAGAAAATCAGAGAGACATTGATGTTATTCAAGCAAAGCTGAATGTTTACACTGAAGAAGAAACAAAAGGAAAGGTTGGATCATGCAGTCCTGCAAGCAGCAAAGTTGATGATGCAAAGTCATTCACTCACTGCACCTCAAGTCAAGGACGTTAAGCTGTAAAAAACGAGACATCCTTAGTCCAGGCATTACAGGGATCATTAGCTCTCACTCGCCTTCCAACCCCAGAACCTACCGTATTCTCAGGTGATCCTCTGAAGTTCATAGAATGGAGCACAAGCATTGAGGGTCTTATAGAGAGACAATGCTCCAACCCTGCAGACAGGCTGTTCTACCTGCAATGGTACATAGCAGGGGAGGCTAAATCCTTTCTATAAGGCAGCTTTAAGGAACCGCTACCTCACGGAGCAGCTGGATCGAGACAGGACTATCCAAGCTTTCATGAGTTTGCCTCATACATCGTATAGAGGCACGTATTGCATGTAATCCAGTGTCATCCTTACATGCTTTAAGGCACTCCACAGAGAGACCAGTAAGTGAAGGTGAAGCACTCAAAAGCAAACACGTTTGCTACAAATATATGAAAGCTCCAATTCGATCAAGCTTCACATCCAAACCAGACCTTGGTGAAATCCAGTTGAGAGACACGGAGAAATCAAAGAAATGGAGCACACCACTACAAAACTCAAACATGGCCAAGTGTATTTGTTGTGGAGAAAACCACTCTATACATAGATTCAGAAAGCCAACCGAAATGTCTATAGAAGAAAAGTGTTAAAATAAACTGTGTTTTGCATGTCTAAGAAAAGGTCACAGCTCTAAAGACGGTAGAAACAGAGCCATGTGTGGCATATGCAGAAAGAATCACCCAACTCCACTGCATGAAGATCATTTCTCAGCAGACTGAAGGCGAAGTGCAGTTGAGGAAAGTACATCCTCATTATCATGCTGCGTGAATGGAGAAGTCTGGGGCACATCTATGATCGTGCCAGTGTGGATCTCAGCACCTAACGCTCCTAATAATGAAGCCCTAGCATATGCCCTGCTGGACACTCAAAACAGTCACACATTTGTGGATCAAGAGCTGTGTGAAAAGCTTCAGGCAGCGATGGAAACTGTGAAGCTGAAGCTCTCCACCATGATGGGGGAAGATTCAGTTGTGAGGAGTCAAAGATTATGTGATCTCAAAGTCAGAGGTCTCTCCAAAAACATTTCCATCAGCCTACATGAGAGATTTCATTCCTCTTGAACGCACACATATCCCCACTTGTCAAACAGCCCAAAAATGGAAACACCTTGTAAACATGGCCGAGGAGATACCCCCATTAATGGACTGGTGTGGGATTATTGATTGGCTATGACTGCTCCAGAGTGCTGATACCAAGAAAAAGTCATCACTGGGGGTGACTACGAGCCCTATGCCATCAAAACTGACCTCGGTTGGAGCATTGTGGGAAGCGTGCCCCAGTGTGTGAATGCTAAAGATGTGACTGGACTTCGTCATCGGGTATCTGTAAGAGAGCTACCACATGTAACGCCATCTTCTATCATTAAGGCTCTTGAGTCCGACTTTTCAAACAGCAAATCAGGCGACAAATGCATATCTCAAGAAGATATTTGCTTCCTGCAGATCTTAAAGGGAGGAATCCAGCAAAACAAGCTTGGCCACCTGGAGATGCCTCTTCCCTTTAAAGTACCAGATAACAAGAAGCTGGCTTTGGCTCGGTTGAAGCACCTCAAAAGGAAGCTGGACAGAGACTCCAAGTTCGAAAATGACTACGTCAGGTTTATGGAAGGTGTTTTCAAGGATGGTGATGCAGAAAAGTAGACATCCAACCAGAGCCTTGGAAAGTCTGGTACATCCCACATCAAGGAGTTTACCACTCAAGGAAACCAGACAAGATTCGGTGGTTTTCGACTGCTCTGCAAAGTACAAAGGCACCTCATTAAATGATCATCTGCTAACAGGACCCGACCTTACAAATGGTCTCACAGCTGTGCTGTGTTGCTTCCGTAAACACCCCTTTGCAGTCATGTGTGATGTGGATTTTTTTTCCCAAAGGTTTCATGTCAGCAAAGAAGACTGAGACTATGCAATCCCTCTGGTGGTAAAATGGGGACACAAACTCAGAACCCTCAGAGGGCCGCATGAAGGTGCATCTGTTTGGAGCATCGTCTTCCCCTGGCTGCGTCAATTATGGCATGAAACACCTTGCCAGTCAAAATGAGAAAGAATGCCCCTCTGCAGCTAGCTTCATCAGGAAGCATTTCTACGTTGATGATGGCCTCATAAGCGTGAAATCAGTTGGAGGCAATTGAGATAGTAAGGGAAACTCAAGCTCTGTGTGCCAAGGGAGGGTTGCACGGTACTTGACTACATCAACATTGAAGAATGTGCTGTAGAGGTGGAAAAAAAATGTCGATCTCAACCATGATGAATTACCAGTGCAAAGAGTGCTTGGTGTGAGATGGAACAGTGGGCACGACGAGGGATTCTTTCGATCATGGCTTCTCTATATGACCCTTAACACTAGAACAGCCGTCGAAGGGGTCAAATGACCCCTGTGAGTTAAAATAAAATATATCTTTGCACTCAATCACGTTCCAAATCCCTACTTTCTTGACTTTTCCTAAATATGTCTGTAATAATTCAGACCGGGAAAGCTATTACAGAGCATTTTTTTATGTGTTCCTATGTAATTGTTTTTTTTCCAAGGATGCAATGCTCTTTCTTTGTCAGCAGAGGTCGCAAGGTGACATTCTGAAGTGAATAAGATTGATATCTATAGGTAGATACACAGACAGGCAGACAGACAGGCAGACAGACAGGCAGGCAGACAGGCAGGCAGACAGGCAGGCAGACAGGCAGGCAGAAAGACAGACAGACAGACAGACAGACAGACAGACAGACAGACAGAGGTGGCCAATACGTCGACCATGATCGACTGGTCGACCGCGAGAGTAGTGCGGGTCGATTGCGTGACATTAAAAAAATTATAAATCAAACTGTATATATTTTCTATTTTATTAATATAATTAAAACAAATAAAAATAAAAGGATATTAAAATATAGAAGGATATAAAAATGAGTGGACACACCGTTCAAACTATTGCAATAGATCATTTGCTACTATCAAATTCAAATTGTTACATCTTTTTGAATGAATAGATAAGTAAGTACCCTAGCATAGACAATAGACACTGTGGGTGTGGCTGAGAAATCAAATCCCATGTATTACATCAAATTTGTTAACCAGCAGTTGGGTGAGTGGTTTAGCATCTCCCCTGCAATACGGGTGACACGAGTTCGCGTCCTGGGTACGTCATTTAATTCTTGCCGTTGGCTTATTTTTGTAATTTCCTTTATATCAGAGAAATTAGGCCTAACAATTTACTTTTTATATAATAAATATGTCTTACAATATCCCTATAACCCAAATATACCCTGCAAAAACTCAAGGTAAAGTTAATGTTAATATTAATGTTACTGATAAGCCTTTGTCACAATGACAAAGACACTGCATGGAAAATTGCAGCCACATAAATTCCATTCAGGTGAGTTTCGCGGCAGGCAGCCAAGAAACTCACCACTGACCACTGACCACTGACCACTTCTGTTGAGAAAAAATACTATGGTCAGTCAATTTAGAATATTCAAAGAAATGGAAAATAAATTACATGAAAAGTTTTTTTTATTTCTCCAGTATTCCTTCCTAAAACACTGATTCGGTGGGGATTGAACCCCGGACGAACGGGTGTTAGAATAATTTGCGTCTCTCTTGTAGATCGCACCATCTTTCATCGTCTTTGTTTAATACGACTGCATCACCTTCTCTCTCACATCTCACTTTATCAAGTTAGAAGTCAACTGCTCATGATCATATCGCTGCGTTATCTCTCTGGAGATCCGCTGTTCCCCCCACCCCTGGAACAGCGGAGCCGTCGCATTTACATCAGAATGAAACCCAATAAACCATCAGTGTGTGCAGGGACCAGGAGGGTAAATTGGGGTTCTAGCTCACACGCGGAAAATATAAAAATGTGCTGCTCCAAATAAGCAACAAAGTCAGTAACGCGTCAACTGTGTTGTCATGTGTTGTTCTACTAAGCGGACGCTTGATGGTGACGTATTACGACGTGATGACAAAAAAATACTATTTCATTCATCCAAGCCTAATGATTTGTTATTCTTTAATATATTTGATAATTTGTGTATGGCTTAGTCTTAAAAGTATCATGTTGGTGTGGTATGTACAAGAGCCTACCGTGGCCAGGGCACAGATTGCCTAGTGTGAATACAGGCCAGAGAACAATAGGGGCCAGTTGAGCACGGTTAGGTGTGAAAACGGCCAACGGCCACGGCCAGATGGCCTGAAATCGGCTTTGTGACCTTACTTATCTATTCAAATGCAAATGTACTGGCTGGGGGAGGGGAGGTATGGCAGAGAGAGAGAGCGATTGAGAAAGCAGTGAAAACAGACCATTTAGCATATAGTTTCCAGGCAACTTCTTCTCATGAGGCAGGAGCTGACCCTGTATATCCCATTTGTGACTATTGTGGCTCTAGGTGAGGTGTACAATGTTTTTATCCAGTGGTTGAACGACTCTCCAAAACCAAATTTGTGCAGGGTGTTAAATAGAAAGGTCCAGTTTACTTTGTCAAATTATTTTTCTGCGTCTAGTGATACAATTATGGTTTAGTCTTGTTTTTTTTGTGATATAGTAATTAAGTTGAATAGTTTGCGGATGTTGTCTGAAGCAAGTCTATTTTTGATAAAGCCAGTCTGGTCAGAGTGGATTAGCAGTGGGGTGACCGTTTCTATTCTTGTTTTTATTGCTTTTGTAATGATATTCAGGTCTGTGTTGTTCATTGAGGGCAAAAATATGGCCAACGATAGGACCAGATTTTTTAGATTTTTATTTCGTTTTACTAATCAAGAGTAGGCCTGATTTGACCGAGGGGCTTTGCATAATTATCCCTCCCTGCTATTTAGTAGTTCCCCAAAGCACCCTGAAACAACTTGAGTCCCACATACCATACGCCACTAACTGTCACACCGCGTCCTGCTACGCGGTCCAACATCCCCATCTAGTGGCCACTTGACGCCACTGTACCCCATTCTTCCATCACACCTGTCTTCAATCAGCAATCTCCACTTCCTACTTCAGCCGGGGATCTCCATCCAGCCGGTGCCAGTTGGTCGTTACAACTACCCAGTTCGCATCAGTCCTACCAGCATTCTCTAGACCCAGTTCGGTGTTCCCGTTCTCTTGCTAACCCTCTCCCCTCTTCCCTAGCTCTCCGTCCGTCACTCTGCCCACTTGTTGCTGAACCCCTGCCTGCCTGACTACCTGCCTATCGTCGAGTCCTCGCCTGTCTGACTGCCTGCCTGACGCTGAACCCCCCGCCTGTCGCCCAGTCCTTGCCTGCCTGACTGACTCCCTGTTGCCGAACCCTCGCCTGCCTGACTACCGCTTGCTTCGCCCCAGCTTGTCATCTACCCCGTGTCCCAGTAAACCCTCTTTCCTTTTTCCCCGTCTCTGCCTCCCTGTGTCCGGCCCTTGTGTCCCCTCGCCCCGCTCCTTAACACCAACAGTGCAAGCAGGCCAATGGCAACCAAGCGCGCAGTCCTTCCTCCCTCACTTTAAAAATCCACCAGCCGCCACTGGTACACATACGTAAACATACATATAACTATGTACAGATACTTAAACGTACATGCACATAGATAAACAAACATACTAGTATACACACACAGTATCTGAAATGTGTCTGTAATGGCAGTACAAGTACACGATCTTCAATAATTGTACGATTTCTAGTTCCTATTCCTGTCCTATTTCACATTCCTTACACTTGTCCATTAAGTTTGCACGTCTGAGTTATAGTTTGTTGTTCATTGGTTTGAGGCTAGGTTCCATTGGACAACACACATGGCTGGTTGTCTACTTCCGGTAGAAACTAAACGTCAATGGCCTTAAAAAACACCTCTGTCACGCCATGACACCCACAAAAATCAGGGAATGGTTCACGGAATTCGTGGTTCGGTTCATATCACGGTTTTGGGTTCACTACGTTTTGGGTAAAGCAGGGGGTGACACAAGTGACCATAAAAAAAAGTACACGTATAAACACGTAGTGACACACACACACACACACACACACACACACACACACACACACACACACACACACACACACACACACACACACACACACACACACATATATATACACACATGCATGTATATATATATATATACACCCACCTCGAGAACATTATGAAAACTTCAACAACAATGTTATGAATATATCAACAACAATGCTATGAACACATAAACAACAAGCATCTCTCCTTGGATCCAGAACTTACCAAAGACAAGCAGCTCAGCGGTGTGATTGGCCGTGCCAGCGCTGTTGCTTGCCATGCAGCAGACCGTGTTCACGCCATACCTCACCCCTCTGACGAAGAGGAAGCCCCTCTCCAACCAGGCCTCTGATTGGTTGTCTGTGCCATTCATCTCCAGGGGCCGGCCATTGTGGAGCCACTCTACTGTGGGCTCCGGCGTGCCGCTGGCATTGCAGGTGAAGCGGGTCGTTTGGCCCACGGGCAACACGTGGGTAGGAGAGTGGAACTCTGTGATGCTGGGGGCCTCCTCCTCCTCCTCCGTGAGCATCACTGAACCTGAAGAAACCAGGAGGAGAGGAGTGAACGTCTACAACACGGATCTAGAGATGCAGCGTCAGACACTCCCTTCATTCTATCCCAACACCTGTCCACTAGAGGGCGACCCAGGAGTTTCAAACCCAGTATTCTCACCTGCCTTTTCATACATGATTGAATAACACAGCAGTGTCTACAAAGATTTCCCAGGGAGATTGACAAGTCGGGGGCAGAGCTTGCAGACAAGAAGGCAAACCTTTAACCAGCTCCAATTTATACCAATGAAAGCAAACGCAGAAAAAGATGCTACGTAGACGCTGGAGATACGCAGACAAAGTAAGAGTTAATCGTTTCATGTTCTAAACTGTGTTTAAAATATGCAAGTGATTTGTGGTTAATTCAAATTAACTTCTTACTATCAGTTATTTCTTGTATGCCATCCTTCCTACCAATTTTTTTTCAGAGTATCTTGATGTAGAGTCCTGACCCTGTGTAGTATACCACATTAAGAACCTGACCTTTTGTGAAGACTCAATCAAACCGGTCCATCTTTGCCTTAGGTAGAACTGTAAACCTCACTCTATTGAGTGCATAACAAAGACCAGCGCCTCTGTACTCTACTGCTCCCCCTGCTGGAGGAGGAGCCTAACAACACCTGCAGTACCACCATGCTGCCACAAGGGGACATCCTTTATTTTGGTTAGTAGTTTAACAGTTTATGCTCTGTTGGCCTGACAATAAAAAAAAAAAATATATATATATATATATATATATATATATATATATTAGTGGTGGGCCGTTATCGACGTTAACGGCTGCGTTAACGCAAAACTTTTATCGCGCGATAAAAAAAATATCGCCGTCAATCTATTTTCACTTCCTTGTTCGGACCCATCACGTGCCTGAACTAACCAATCAGAAGATGGAATTTAGACTGAGGTAAACGTGAGGGAATCAGAGGGGCAGATTCAACAGAATATCCTGACTGTGTTAAATATGTAAACATGTAAATATGTAATAATTGTGTAACATAAATATGTAAATGATTACCTGACTAAAAATTGAAAGTACATTTCTAGCAAATTAACTCCAATATAAATTACATTATTTTATTCTACAACTTTCCAATATTTAACTTCTAAACCTTACATTATTATGGATTATTACACGGCTCTTCTCAATGCTGTAGACTGCTCCATTCACTTGCATGGGCCTTCCCAACGTACTGCTGTCAATTATTTTTGTTTATGCTCCATTCACTTGCATGGGCACTTCACAACTTCCGGCGGTGAATAATATTTGATAAATCACCATTTCCCAGTATAATTGACCGCTGTCAAGGTAAACGAACAGATTTTTGCCGTTTGCCATTTTAATGTAGATTAATTTTGGAATTAATCTAGATTAAAAAAAAAAATCTATTCCCACCACTAATATATATATATGTAAGGAGGGATGTTCAAACATAAATCACAAAAGCCGAGAGTATTTTTGAATGAAATAACATGATTAATTTAATAACTCTCATAACTGCTATAAAGCCCTCACCAAATACATCCAGTAAGTGCTCTCTCCCCTCCGTCCAAGGTGTCGCTGAGTCTAGGACAGGACAGAGGAATATAGAACATATGAGCTCTAAAACAGAATGACATTCTAACATAACAGGACCCACAGCCAACCCAACACAAAGTCCATCCCCCTGAAAGAAAACATGTATTTACAATTAATATTAATATAAATACTAATCCTTATAACGATAACATTTATTGTGATTATTTACATTTACATTTAGGGCATTCAGCAGACGCTTTTATCCAAAGCAACTTACAATAAGTACATTTGTCATAAAAAGTGAAACAATATATCGCTGTCTGTATAGTAAAGATGTTCATATAACCAAGTGCAAGAACCAACAATTGCTAGGCTAACCTATTCCCTGTGTACAACATTGATATCAGCCACTGCAGATGCTACACAATTAAGTACTATGAATATGTGCAATGTAGATTAAGTGCGTACAAAAGTGTGTACATTAAGTGCCAGGACGTACACCTATAATAATAATAATAATAATATCAATAATATTAGAATTTTTAATTCTATTGTTATTTTTATTTTAATCAGGATGATATGATTTAGACTCACTGAACTGCAGGGAGATTAAGAGAATACTCAGCAGTCCGAATATCAGCAAGACAATGTTGCAGGACTTTAGGGCTGTTCAGGAATAGCACACACACACACACACACACACACACACACACACACACACACACACACACACACACACACACACACACACACACACACACACACACACAGTTATGTACACAGGGATATATTCATACTGCATGGCTGTCATTCACAGTCCAGACAGTCTTCCTACGGTCTGCAGAATCCCTCCCCATCTAGTAGAAACATCAGAAGTACTGTAGCTCTCGTGTTGCATTATGAACACACTTAAGCAGAACAACTGGTCTCCAGCATACTTGTTATTATTCCCTGATTATTGACATGTACACACATACAGTTACACAGTAATACATTCATACACACAGTTATACAGTAATACATAAACATAATACATGAAAATATTTATTTTAGTGGTTTATTTATTTTAAATGCTCTAAAAAGGTCACCTACCAAATCTTCTGTGGCTGGTCTTCCTCGGGTCAAAAGACTTCCTCAAGAAGTCCTCAGGTTCCATAGTGAGTCCAGGGTCCGGTTCAGAGACAGTGTCCATGGCTCCTCTCTGACAGCTTCCAGGGCTTCTTCTCTCAGCCTTCAGCCCTGCTATATTAGCTGGAAAAGCGGTGTCACATGTTTTAACTCTGACCAATCATTGGCTTGCAATGATTGGTCAACACAAACACAAACACACACACCACACACACACAAACTGAATGTCAGAAGATTATTTGTCTTGTATGCACTTTAGACTTCATACAAGGCTTTGCTTATTTAAACAAGGCTTTATTTATTTAGGCTTTATTTGTCTGAATAAATGCCTTGCTTAAACGTAACTGATTTGTGCCTTGTGTAAATATTCTCATTGGTTTTGCTTGAAGAATACAGCATTCTGGGGTTTGTTTCTTAATTACTTTACCTGTCACAGGAGCAACCATTAAAATAACGTTCATGTAATGTCTTTGCAGCAAAAAAATGTAAGTTGTTCAGTGCCTGTCGTTGCTGGACTCTAATTGACATCATTTATTAATTCATCTATTTCACAGCAGTTAGCTGCCCACTGTAGTTGCCCGCTAAAGCTGCTAGCACACCGCTGCCCTGATAACCGCCTCGCTGCCGGAGGGTTCACGCGGCAGTGTGAAGGGCCAGGCGTTCTTAAAGCGGCTGCTACTGCTGCCGCTGCCGGGCGGCTGGCGCCGAAAGTTTCTGCGCAGGAAAAGATGAGCGGTAGGGCAAAAATCTGTGCGTGTTCACGTGCGCGGCAACCGCTTCCTGGTCCAACAGCAGACCAGTTATTCATTAACTCACCTGGACCAGAGCTCTATTGGTAACAAACCACTGTCTGGACCAGAGCTCTACTGGTAACAGACCACTGTCTGGACCAGAGCTCTACTGGTAACAGACCACTGTCTGGACCAGGGCTCTACTGGTAACAAAACACTGTCTGGACCAGAGCTCTACTGGTAACAAACCACTGTCTGGACCAGAGCTCTACTGGTAACAAACCACTGTCTGGACCAGAGCTCTATTGGTAACAAACCACTGTCTGGACCAGAGCTCTACTGGTAACAAACCACTGTCTGGACCAGAGCTCTACTGGTAACAAACCACTGTCTGGACCAGAGCTCTATTGGTAACAAACCACTGTCTGGACCAGAACTCTACTGGTAACAAACCACTGTCTGGACCAGAGCTCTACTGGTAACAAACCACTGTCTGGACCAGAGCTCTGGTAACAAACCACTGTCTGGACCAGAGCTCTATTGGTAACAAACCACTGTCTGGACCAGAGCTCTACTGGTAACAAACCACTGTCTGGACCAGAGCTCTACTGGTAACAGACCACTGTCTGGACCAGAGCTCTACTGGTAACAAACCACTGTCTGGACCAGAGCTCTACTGGTCACAAACCACTGTCTGGACCAGAGCTCTACTGGTAACAGACCACTGTCTGGACCAGAGCTCTACTGGTAACAGACCACTCTCTGGACCTGAGCTCTACTGGTAACAAACCACTGTCTGGACCTGAGCTCTACTGGTAACAAACCACTGTCTGGACCGGAGCTCTACTGGTAACAAACCACTGTCTGGACCAGTGCTCTACTTGTAACAAACCACTGTCTGGACCAGAGCTCTACTGTTAACAAACCACTGTCTGGACCAGAGCTCTACTGGTAACAAACCACTGTCTGGACCAGAGCTCTACTGGTCACAAACCACTGTCTGGACCAGAGCTCTACTGGTAAAAAACCACTGTCTGGACCAGAGCTCTACTGGTAACAAACCACTGTCTGGACCATAGCTCTACTGGTAACAAACCACTGTCTGGACCAGAGCTCTACTGGTCACAAACCACTGTCTGGACCAGAGCTCTACTGGTAACAAACCACTGTCTGGACCAGAGCTCTACTGGTAACAAACCACTGTCTGGACCAGAGCTCTACTGGTAAAAAACCACTGTCTGGACCAGAGCTCTACTGGTAACAAACCACTGTCTGGATCAGAGCTCTACTGGTAACAGACCACTGTCTGGACCTGAGCTCTACTGGTAACAAACCACTGTCTGGACCAGAGCTCTACTGGTAACAAACCACTGTCTGGACCAGAGCTCTACTGGTAACAAACCACTGTCTGGACCAGAGCTCTGACTTGACTTATAGGTTAAAGATAACTAGTTGATGTTATAGTTACATACATATAAGTTATTCATTACCTTATCTTACAACTGGGCTCAATAATCTGTGA
The DNA here is from genome assembly GCF_902167405.1 of Gadus morhua. Taxonomy (NCBI): domain Eukaryota; kingdom Metazoa; phylum Chordata; class Actinopteri; order Gadiformes; family Gadidae; genus Gadus; species Gadus morhua. The sequence continues at coordinate 174,367 of NC_044054.1, forward strand.
TATTAGTTAATCAGTTACTTCAGGTGATCTTATAACTGGGTCAAATTGTCAGAGATATTAGTTATTCATTAACTTGCTGTTATGGGGTTGAACAGCTAAGGCCTTTAGTAAAGACTGGAACCAAAAAGAAGGGGACATAAAGTGAATAACAAAGAGGTTAAGTTAGTGTTAAGGTTCTACCTTAAAGCTTCTCCACACAGAGCAGCTGCTGGAGCACAAGTTGAATCAGTCTCTAAAGCGCCACCCAGTGGACAAAGAAGGGACTAGTGATGATAGGACGCATGAAAACCAAACTTACTTTAGAGACACAGCTTGAGACTCCACTGTTGTGTGTGTGGTCATATCCTCCCTCCACACACTGATGAAGAGGTGGTGGAGACTCCACTGTTGTGTGTGTGGTCATATCCTCCCTCCACACACTGATGAAGAGGTGATGGAGACTCCACTGTTGTGTGTGTGGTCATATCCTCCCTCCACACAGTGATGAAGAGGTGATGGAGACTCCACTGTTGTGTGTGTGGTCATATCCTCCCTCCACACACTGATGAAGAGGTGATGGAGACTCCACTGTTGTGTGTGTGGTCATATCCTCCCTCCACACACTGATGAAGAGGTGATGGAGACTCCACTGTTGTGTGTGTGGTCATATCCTCCCTCCACACACTGATGAAGAGGTGATGGAGACTCCACTGTTGTGTGTGTGGTCATATCCTCCCTCCACACACTGATGAAGAGGAGGTGGAGACTCCACTGTTGTGTGTTGTGACGCGTTGGAGGAAGTGTCTCCAGAGGTCGGAGCTTATTGTACCCCAAGCCACCATTGTAATGGGGGCGTGAAGCAGAACCCAAGTGCACAGACAGACGACTAGCGCAGGATAGGTACAAGGCTTTATTCAGGGACTGGGTCGACAGGCAGAGGGTAGTCGGCAGACAGAGGTGATTGGGAGGAGAGGACTGATATAGGGGGAGCACAGGTGGAGGTGGTTGGGTTAATTAGGAGGGATCAGGGTGGCAGGCAGGGGAATGGGAAAACCAGGGGCGGACCGTGACAACCAGTGAGTTGAGGAAGAGCCAGTGGGGGACTGAAGACTGGGTCCAGGTCAGGGGGCAGGACCCCATAGAGACCTGGGACTGAAGACTGGGACCAGGTCAGGGGGCAGGACCCCTTAGAGAGCTGGGACTGAAGACTGGGTCCAGGTCAGGGAGCAGGACCCCTCAGAGACCTGGGACTGAAGACTGGGCCCAGGTCAGGGGGCAGGACCCCTTAGGGACCTAGGACTGAAGACTGGGCCCAGGTCAGGGGGCAGGACCCCTTAGAGAGCTGGGACTGAAGACTGGGCCCAGGTCAGGGAGCAGGACCCCTCAGAGACCTGGGACTGAAGACTGGGCCCAGGTCAGTGGGCAGGACCCCTTAGAGAGCTGGGACTGAAGACTGGGTCCAGGTCAGGGGGCAGGACCCCTTAGAGACCTGGGACTGAAGACTGGGTCCAGGTCAGGGGGCAGGACCCCTTAGAGAGCTGGGACTGAAGACTGGGCCCAGGTCAGGGGGCAGGACCCCTTAGAGACCTGGGACTGAAGACTGGGCCCAGGTCAGGGGGCAGGACCCCTTAGGGACCTAGGACTGAAGACTGGGCCCAGGTAAGGGGGCAGGACCCCTTAGAGACCTGGGACTGAAGACTGGGTCCAGGTCAGGACCCCTCAGAGACCTGGGACTGAAGACTGGGTCCAGGTCAGGACCCCTCAGAGACCTGGGACTGAGACTGGGTCCAGGTCAGGGGACAGGACCCCTTAGAGAGCTGGGATTGGAGACTGGGTCCAGGTCAGGGAGCAGGACCCCTCAGAGACCTGGGACTGAAGACTGGGCCCAGGTCAGGGGTCTTGACCCCTCAGAGTGCTGCTGGGACCCAAGGGGCTGGAGGGACATTCCAGGTGTACTGCTAGGATAACCAACAGAAAGATCTGGAGAAACATCTGCTCAGCTTGAAAGAGTCAAACTGAAGAAAGGGGAAGAACCATCGGCTGAACATACGAGAACCTTCAGTTGGATCCACTGAGTTGTTTATTGCAATTATTCTTCATTAACAAATATAACAGAAAAATAGTCCCTTACATGTACACAATAAATACAAGGACTAAAATCATAGAAGAAGCAGACATTACAAATGATAAACAGGTGTGAACGTATCTTTAATAACTGAACATGTTCTGCTACAGTTTGGTTCCCAAGAGAACACTTGGAACCAAGATTCTGTTTAAAGTCATTTACAACATGCAACATTATCCCACAGACCTCTTGTTCTTTCAATCAGGTTCCTTGTTAGGATTATGACAGAAAGTAGTGTATAATAGACCTGAAGACCTTATGTCTGAAAATATGCAAATATTGTAGCATAAAAAACATGTGATTTACCATCAGTTGGTATTTAATATACATTTAAAATAACAAATCTAAATCCTCCTTAGCTAACCCTATGGAAGATCTTAAAATTGTCTTCATTTCATGGTTTATCATGCTAAACAGGAGAGAGGGAGTGAGAGAGAGAGAGAGAAAGAGAGAGAGAGAGAGAGAGAGAGAGAGAGAGAGAGAGAGAGAGAAAAAGAAAAAGAAAAAGAGAGTGAGAGAGACGGACAGCGAGAGAGAGACAGACAGAGAGAGACAATGAGTGAGGCAAAGATACTATAACTGTTACAGAGACACTGAGTTATCAGTCCTTTCAAGCCACCTTTCAACAGTCCGACTTTTTGCGTGCTACACAGAACGAAATGTAAACCAATGCTTTCTGAATGGGAGTGTTGTCAGACAATGAACGTGCTCCACAAAACGGTACGAGAGAGAGAAAGAGAGAGAGGGAGGGACAGAGAGAGAGAAAGAGAGAGAGAGAGAGAGAGAGAGAGAGAGAGAGAGAGAGAGAGAGAGAGAGAGAGAGAGAGAGAGGCTTCAGAAAGGGTGTGCGCAGAAAGTGCAGTGCACCCTAGTTATGTTTATGCCAAAACCACAAATGCTATATGTATATATATATATATATATTGCCTAATTATATATATTGCCTATATATATGTATAGGCTATATATATAATTAGGCTATAATGATATTATTTAGCGTGTAATGAGACAATCTATAGCCAAATTGTCGAAGATGCCCGAGAATCTCCGGGGATATCAGCATGGGAAATCGGCGAATCAGACCCATGAACCTATAAAGAAAGACGTCATCTCAAGCGGGAGAGAACGTTTGCGGTGCTGGTTTGTGTCACGTAAGTACAGTGCCGTGTTCCAATACCCGTACTGTCCGTACTTACTACCCACAATTTGAGTACGCAGTACGTTCCAATTCAGATCCGGCGAAAAGAAGTATACTTCAAGGACCCGGATGCCGTACTCAAAACGGGCTAATCGTGAAGTGTGGATCGAAGGACACTCCCCGTACTCAACGGCAGCCATCTTAGCTACGTAGTGAAAGAGGCGGAGCCAGGCTGAGCCAAAGTCGGCGCATTTCCTAAGGAGCTCCGTACAGATCATTCATTGTTGAAAATTGTCTGTGATAACTAACAAATGACAGCTTTTTGCCACCCGTTTCTACTTTCACCTTTGATACTGAGAAATTGTGACAATCAGTGTTGGGCGTAACGCGTTGCAAAAGTAACGCGTTACCGTAATATATTACATTTAGGCAGTAACGGAGTAATATAACGCATTACTAACTATATTTCGGTAATATTATTACAGTTACTGAGTCCGGTAACGCGTTACAATCATGGACATAATAAAGGATGGACCACGGACTGGACAGTGGCCGCCCATTCATTCATATACACCTGCTCAGTGGCGCAGGGTAACATACAGGAGCGATTTGCTTCCGCGTTATGGGGCCAAGACACGTGGCCTAGTCCGTGACGTACCGGATGCAGAAATATAGAACGCATGCGTGCCCATCCCCCCACTCCGGTCCAACAACAATATAAAATGATACCGTAATGCACCTGTTCTTTGTCTTTGGATCTTTTGAATAAATGGATCAATGCATGATGAATCACAATGATCGCAAGCAGAGGACCGTGAGAGTTATTGAGCAGCAGATGAACCAGTCCAAAAATCGGACACGTTAACGGAGCACTGAACTAGGCCCTCTCGGATGCCATTTGTTTCACTACGACTCCTTTCAGCTGCACACCCCTCTTCCCCAGCGAGATAACGGCTAATAAAACGCTTGAGGTGGCGTTTTGAGGACATGGCATTTAAGGTAATTATGAGCCTTTGATTGATATCCAGACATTTTTTGCGGAGACACATTCCTGTTCCCCACTTGTATTGGAGTGAACGGAGATATCTACTTCTGGGTCCCATGATTTGAGGGACCCGTCCACAGCCCGCTTAAACAGCTGCAATACCAGGCTTGGCCGCTGAGCACTGGTGGATTGCGGAAGTATGCAGTGTTCCTGGGGGCTTGGTTACAATCCGAGCCACACAAACTCCAGCCCTTGTTTGGCTGTATATTTTGTCTATTAAGACTTTGTTGTTTGGTCCTAACCAAAACATTAATAGGCTCTAAGCATAAGTTCCTTGTAAAGTCTCTGTGGGACTGAAATGTTGAATGTGTTTCATTATTTATGCTGTTCTCATGCTCTTTTTTATTACTGCTATTTACTGCTATTTCAGGGCAGGATATATGCTCAGTTTCTAAAATACTTACAAAACATGCCCTGTCTGGTGGCTGTTAGACGTCATTCTTGAAGTGCACTTTTATTTTATAATTGAAATAGTATAAACTATTAACATGTTTGATTTCATGGGAATCCAACTTTTTGTTAAATGTTTGTGTGGCTGCACTTTGTAACTCAGGAGCTAATAAATGAGGCATAGAAAAAGAGTTTGTGTCTTGTCGTGTAAAGGTTTTGGTTGTTTAATTATTCTATATCATAACATTATTGTAATTCAGCTATTCATGGTACACACTACATGCAGATGCAATATAGACCTCATTAGACTTTAATGTTTGCCCCCCCCATCCGCCTTGTCCTGAATGTTGATTTTGGTGAAAGTAATAAGTAACTTATTACTTATTACTCTACACAGAAGGTAATATTGTAAAGAAACGTATTACTTCAAATGCAAGTAACTAGTAATATGAAATATATTACATTTTGGAAGTAACTTGCCCAACACTGGTGACAATACACAGATACATTAAATGCAGTTGTGCTGCTCTGTAGGCCAACCGCGAAGGAAAAAAGGGTAGCTGCTTCATCTGTTCTTTTTAGAATTGTATGTCTTGATGTTTATTTTATCTAGCCATCTATTCTCTTGTTTTTGGCTATGTGAATGAACGTCCGCGTCGATGCCTCGATCGCAAGTCCAGTGTCGCAAGCGGACGTTGCCATGACATCTAGAAATCATACCGTATTTAATGGGTTGTAGTGAGTGTAACATAATTCACCTACAGTATTTTGTTATGTGTTGTTCTTTCAATTGTGTTAGGCATGTCGTTTACTATCTTGGTGGTTCAGGGATCGCTGTCCCTTTTAAAGGCGGCTGCATGCTTCAGCGTTGGTGTTACGTTGTTGCGCAAAATTTACTCAAAGCAATTCATGCTCCCTTTTAGGTTGCGCGTGTTGCGCGTGTTGCCAAGCAATTTACCGCCAGAACAGTAGGTGGAGTAATATGTGGAGTAAAGTTTTTCGTTGAAGACAACCTCGAGAATGACGTCTTTGTCTGTGGGAGTCGTTGGTTTGTTTATGTGCCAGATCGTGTTCTCCCCATACACAGTGAATGATGGCAACAGACAGAGGAACAGGGGTGATGAAGTTGTTGATCATTGGGGTTGTATAAATGTGCATAGGCCTATCTCTCTACATTTTAAAACGACATAATGTGTTGGCAGCAAAGTTAACTTCACTTCACGTTAATGCTTTTGTATATGAGCCTGCCGGGTCGTCCTTGCCTTCTGGCTTTTAAAAATGGAAAAAAAACAGGAAAATGTGATACTCCAGACAGGAAGTAGTAACCAGACCAGCAGACCAATCACTGCCTTGCAGGCTGCGCGGCTCGCGTAAAAGCTTACGTAAAAAATGACGCAAGTCTAGAAAAATCGCCCGACGCACGCAAGACGTGAGAAGTCGCGCAAGTGGTGCGCAAGGGCGCGCAAGGGCCTCTTGCGCTTGCGCTTACGCTTACGTAACTGAGCATAAATCGGCAAATGTACACCTCCATCCCACAAAAAATGGGGACTAGAAACTAACCTCTGTCTTATCTACATTTACTGTACTGTTGGAGGTCACGCCCCTTTTCCGGCCTTTTCGAGATAGCCAGGGATACTTAAATGTTTACACACATTTCCCAGGGCCCCGAGAACGACATATCCGAGATTTGGAGTTCTAGCCCTTAGAGAAAAAAAGTTTTCCCAAATGGAGTGTTATTTGGACAAAGCCCCTCAGAAGTGTTGCCTGCAAGACTTAATGGTTCAGAATGTGGTGGAAAAACAGTTTTTGAGATAGGAAGGTCCTACCGCCCTGAAATTTGAATACCTTATTCTAGGGCCTAACTGGGACCCCCGCACCGAAACTTGGCCCAGTCGGACCCCGAGGGCAGGAAGGGGAGGCCCTTCCTGCCTGAAACTTGGCCCAGTCGGACCCTGAGTGCAGGAAGGTGGGGCCTGGGCTTTCATAATATTCGCTTGGTGAATGTGAAGGTTTGGTCGGATGTTATGACGAAGAATCATAATGTGAATGGGAATATTCTATAAATGTCTTGATATCATCTTTCGTCTCAACACTTCTGCTGCAGCCGCTTAAAGTCTCACTCCGAGAACCTTAAAATATGAATCAATCCATTAGAAGTATGAAAATATCTTCCCGGTCGTGCAACAGGGCAAACAAGGTGTGCTTTGACATCTACGTTTCGAGGCGATTGCAACAGTGCCACACATGATCATATTTGAATATGTTTCGGGGTAGTAATTAGCTGTTGATTTTGGAGGCCTGATTGATGGAGACTCCACTGTTGTGTGTGTGGTAATATCCTCCATCCACACACTGATGGTCAACCTGGATGGTGGTTGTCCCGAGCTATATACTATACAGACTATATAGATATTGTAGCAGGCCAGTGGGTATGGGGTTTCCATGCTACCAAGTTGAGTAGACAAATGACACAACTCACAGAGCAGTTCCAAGCACAGAATGGTTAATTTGCCTTGTAAATGAAACCAGGGTGGGAAAAGGGTGATCCACCTCTTATATGATCCAGTCCAACACTTTCCACCTCTCTCTCTCTCTCTCTCTCTGTCTGTCTGTCTGTCTGTCTGTCTGTCTGTCTGTCTGTCTGTCTGTCTGTCTGTCTGTCTGTCTGTCTGTCTGTCTGTCTGTCTGTCTGTCTGTCTGTCTGTCTGTCTGTCTGTCTGTCTGTCTGTCTGTCTGTCTGTGTCTCTCTCTCTCTCTCTCTCTCTCTCTCTCTGCTTCCAGGCGATCACACAGATCCTGCCTGTCCTTTCCTAGCCCTAGCTTCCCTAGCTCCAGCTCCTCTTCCAACTCCAACTTCAACTCCCCAGATGTCTGTTTGCTAGCCCTCTTAACCCCCAGCACCACCTATAGGGAGGAAGTCCATATATGGCTTGGGGCTGGAGCCAGCAGGTTGCCAGACCTACCCTCACTCCTCAAAATACAGTTTATTATAGCTTTCAATAGCTGCCTGACTGCTGTGCTGCTCATCCCCAAACATCTAAAGTTCCATTCAAGTTATTTCAGAGTAAAATGAATACAAGTGAGACAGACCTTACACACGTACACACACAGATCTGACTGGGGATAGGAGAGGTTAATTCACTTGAGGTGGTAAACAGTTTATGTTTATGTAAACTGTTTATTCTCTTGCCAGATAGACCATCTAGACTAGGCTACTTTTAAATATTTGTAATTTTATTTATTTTACCCAAAAATTATATTCGAGGCTAATCAAAATGATTAATGTATTTAACAATGTACGTTGTCAAATGCATGAATAGGCTTGAATTTAGTAGTAATATGGATGTTTTTTATTTTTACGAAATACGGATAATGTGAACATTGCTGAATAACATTCATCATGTATATTAAATGTATTGCAGGAGTTTAGCTTGACATTAACCAAGTTAAAAGGACA